>NC_070595.1:12309556-12389556 GCF_027409825.1 Scomber japonicus | reverse complement strand
CGTTTTTACTTCAATCCTGTTTCACTCAAATTGCATTTAGACTCAACTAGACAGCATTTCTCATTTTCAAGTAATTGATATTAAAAGCTTTCAGAAAATGAACATTAGCAAGACTGGCATAGTCTAAATAAACCAAGACATTTCAAATGACCACTTTAAAGCTGACATTCAACAAGCTTTAAGAGCTTTAAAATAATGGACTGGAGAGGTCTGAACAAATCATAACAGATATTATCATAAAAGTGTTACAGAACACATCTTAGTAATTAGACCTATGAGGCTACATCACATTCTTAGGTGACACAATTCACAATAATTCAATTGGTGAGCCTTAAATTAGTTAGCCTGTTTTCTCGGTACACAGTTTCTCCATTCTTGAAGTGATACATGACAGGCAGACTCTAACATCATTATCCACATGCAAACGAGCCCTGTACTTAGAGTTCATTGCGGTCAAAGTGAAGAACAATGACTCACAGAAGTAAGTGGTAGGAAAGGTTAACAGTATTCATATAGCCTTAGCAAAGAAATCACAATACTCATGTGAGAGGGAGGGCCAATGTCTGCATGAGGTACATCCTGGAATCAGGCCTTCAATGTCCTATCACAGTATAAATCCAACAGCTCCTCTTTTGACTTACCAGTAAGGCTGCTTGTTGTTGCAGCTGTAGCAAAGGGATCGGGCACTCAGGCCTGGGTAGCGGTGTTCACATTGTAGAAGTATGTAATGAAGTGCTCGCTCAGTACAGTGAGGTGAGAGGTGGCTGCATCCCTCACTATAGCCACAGACAGGTTGTTTGTGTGGAGAAAAAATGTAGTTTGGGGAACATGTCTGTTACTCCATCTTGTATCCTTCTTGTTCATAGCTCTGTTTCTTTCATGAAGGCTGTGTTTTTATTACTGACTTCCAAGATAGATGCATAGCCTCCTTGGGGGTTGAGACTGTTGAATACATTGGCAAGATAGACCAATTTTGATGTACGAACAGATTAGAAAAAAAGTTGGTACAATGTCGGATTTGTACTTTCTCATAAACATCTCAATGCATAGCTCAAACATCCGCTGCAAAACTTTACAATGAGAGAGTCACCACACTTAAGAGTGATAAAGCAGTGTGTCATGCCCAGCATCCATCTCCCTACAAAGTTGTCCAAACAAATGTGACTGCAGTGCCCTTGACTTCATAAAATAAACTGCAGTCACAACTGTGTTCAAAACAAAGTGAAGGTCTGGTTCCATGCCTTTGGATGTGAGCACTTGCTAATGCAGCGTACAGTATGTAGCCATAACCTTTGGGTTGACGGCCTTATTGGTGCAGTAACCTTACTCTTTTGGCTGTCATCACTACAACATCAAATGTATAAACGGACACACATGATTCCCAGCTCAACCCCAGGCAGCTCTTTGCAGAAGAGATCAGTGAACCAAAACAATTAGTGGAGCCACACTGGCAATGTCTCTTGATTTGTCCCACTGTAAAGAAAATTGCTCACAGGAAAGCAATCTATCAAGTAGCTATGTTTAGAGAAGTACAGCTTTCAATTTGTTATCTGCCTCTGTCCCAAGTGTAACTTCACACATTTCAACCTCCACTTGAAGTACGATTTCTTCTCCAGCTGTGTGGCTTCTAACTTTTAGCAGGCTGTTGAGCCACCAAATAAGAAGCCTTCTGTGCTTTCTCTAAAGTAGTGGTCAGGTTCACCATCCATATTTTCTTGCTCTTTTGAAGGAAAAAATATTTAGTTTTGCCCTCGTATTCCACATGCTTTGTAATCATATGTCACTTTAGCTTGGCTGGCTTCATTGCTGAAATAAGACTTGACATAACTGTCATCATATTCTCTCAATTTAGCTAGTTTGGGCTTAGTGTCACTTGGCAGTATGGACTAACTCAAATTTTTCTTCATGCTCTCCAGCTAGTTATCTGGCTAATAAGCCAAGCTAACCAGCAGCAAGAACAGTTTGTTGCGCCCAGAGTGAAGTTAGTGATTCATGACAGATTGACGTGATGTGTCACAATCTTTTAAGAGTTTCTATCGGCCCAAAGCTAATGTGGAAGTAATGGACACAATATGCTTCTTTTATTGCGCAGTTTGGCACAAATTGTCCTCATATGTAGATACATACAATTTTAAAATGTACAGGAAATCATTTCATGGACCTCCTGGCTATGGGCGACACTTTAAGAAGCACTGAGCTACACTGGGTTCTAAACTGAGTTCACACATTTGCTAAGGAATTCATACATAAACATACATTGACACACACACACATGGACATGAAGAACAATATTACAACTTCATATAAACCAGGAATAATCACTTCTCTATCCATGCTCAGTTAATTATCATTAATATTGTTTCTTGTCCTTTGAACAGCAAAAGGCGTAAAAAGGTGAATCCGAATGGTAGTGGCGGAGGCAGCAACGGTGGGGGCAATGGACATGGCCACGGCTCCAGCAGAGGCGGTGTTGGCGCAGGCCCAGGGAACCCATTGTGGCTGAGACCAATCCATAACCTTTTGCAGCACCATCAGCACCAGCACTGTCGCCTCAGCAACGGGGGGCAGCACACACCGATCGTGGCGACCACTGAGTCCGCGCATGGAGAGGGAGATATCGGAGGAGTGGAGGAGCTGGAAATGAAGTCACTTCCTGTAAGGAGAGGAAGTACAAACGGAAATAGCGGCGGCAATCCATCTGTTGTCACCCAGGGCATGGGGGCATTGCTCGGGAGACTGAATGGGGGGATGAACTACCCGACCATTCTGCCATCTTTTGTGTGCAGCTATAGCAGCAAGACACCACCCCCCCACTCCCAGCACTGCGGGCGCAGTCCAGATCGGCATCCACCAAACCACCCGGCGTCCGAACACACAGAGACACTGAACAAGCTCTACCAGCTCATGGGACAGCACAGTAAGAGGACACATGCACATGTACACACTTGAGATTTTTATACATATCATATTCTAATTTATAATACTGAGAAGATCCTGAGTTAGGTTGAGTAAGCCAAGGATAACCAAGTGATAGCCTGAGCCACATACCAACCATATCAAACAAGCCATCAAAAATAAACCTGTTAATCCTCTTATTGGAACACTAATTTTCAAAAGTTCCACCAAAACACACATTAGAAAAATGTTGTTCCTGTCTTTTTTATACTCCTTTTTTTGTGTTCCATTCCCCGTCACATTCTGTACACCGTGCTGTGGATTCCCCTTGAGCCTTGTTGCATTTGCATGCACCTCTGTCCTCTTCCCAAGTTTGACCTGAGGTAGCCTCAGGCAACGTCTGCTGTGTGTGCCTATGCGTCTCAAGAAGCACTTAGAGAGTTCTGACAGAAAATCCATGTCTCAAGTGTTACAGTTATCCATGCAGAGAGGTGGATAAAGGGGAGGATTGAGGAAATCAACACGGTATGCAGAGGGTGGCGGGGGGGAGGAAAAGTAGGCAGTGTAAAGTAGCACAAACGTGGAAGATGACAGAAGAAACAGATGGAGTCAAGCATAGAGGAATAAAGTTTGAAAGATTTAGATCCAAAGGGGGAGGACAGGAGTGGGAGACATAGAGAAAAAACTAAATGAAATCAATAGAGGAAAAAGAGAGGAGGGAGCAGGGGGAAAAAAGAGGGTAGCAGGGGAACGGCATGTGGCAGAAAGAGAGAGAGAAAAGGACAGAGCCCAGACAGAGATGAGACAACAACATAAAGCCATGCTGGTTTGTGCATGAAAAAAAAGCAGCAGCTATACGATAGACTTGTCTGTTCTGTACTATTGGTTTGAGAACGCCAATAGCGGCACACACAAACTGCACACAAATACACATGCTCACTCAGACACTGCTGGCAGCCGACACCCCAAACATAATTAACCACACATGAATTAGTTCCTTGCTGGAGTGTGAAGAGTTACTGTGTGACACGTGATAAATTAAGGAGTAAGCCCTAAAGAAGTTGATGAGGATAAGAGCTGAAAAAGAACAAAGAAAAAAACAAACAAACACTTCTGATATGCATTCAATCAATCTGAATCATCTTCTTCTGCTGTTTGTTGAATATCAGACATTCAGTAATTTAAAAATGACGTAAATTGATGCTAATTTAATGGTTTGCAGTTGGAGTAAAATCTAAATGTGTAAATGTTAAGTGTGCTTTCATAATAAATTGTGCAAATGTAGTCTCCAGTCTGTCAGACATTTCTGGATATTTAGTTTTTTTTGATGCAGTCACAAGTGTCTAAATGTTTGCTTTCATCTTTGTCAGATGACTCAATCTCAGCTATGTTTTATAACATAATGGGATTAGAGTTTGTATCCTGTTTTTTTTTTGTTGAACAGCTCCTTTTATACAGCAAGAGCACCAACATTTTCATGTCTGTTACACTCAAATCTAATTTTACTGTAAATGTAATCTAATCTAACCTAATGCAATAAAAGTAAGTAATGTTGGGTTGGAATTTGTGAGAACGCAAACAGACTGTGAAGAGTTGGGAGTCAACCCATAGATAAATAGACATGGAAATGTTTTCATAGCAACAACATTCAAGATATTTTCAAAGACAATGAAATGCGGCCACAACTATCGCAAGCCTTTTTATAGCTTGAGGTATTAAATAGAGTTGTAAACAACATAATGTGCTGCTAAAGCTGCTTTTGAAGAGCTTATGTTTTCAGAAGTGTTGCATGTTTTGCTTGTTAGTTTTCAGATGTGCTCTGCAGTCCCTCCATTGATTTTAAGAGGCTGGGGGACTGTAGTCAGAGAACAGAGGGTGAGAAGAGTCGGCCTGGATCTGTGGGCGAGCTTGCTGAACAAAACCTGCTTGTTTTGGTTCTATACTTAAAGCCCTCTATATAAAACCATATACCATTTTTCATTGTCTTTGCCTCTCTCTCTGTTGTTGTATTTTTCTTATTTCCTTATTTCCTCACACAAACGCACACTTAGGGCCCCATCTTGCGGTCGGCGCACAGCGGATGGCAGGCGTGGCGCATGTGTCTTTGTTAGTTGTGCCCACGTTGTCTCAATAGCAAATGCACTTGCACCAGTCTGTGCACCTATGAGCATGTTGATCTCAAAATGAGGGGAGTCAGGTCCGACCCTTTTAGACCATGTGTCTGGTGCAGTGACCATTTTTCAGCCTTTGAAATAGCAAAAGTGGATTTGGATACGCCCCAAAGGCACTTGTGCCACACGTTTCACGCCATGCGCTATTGATCATTAAAATAGGGCCCATAGTGTTTTACCTTACTTATTGGCACAACTTTGGTATAAAACTAAGCTGTAAAAGACATAGCAGAACTTTTAAACTAAATACATGAACTCTGATCTCAGTATGACTATGTGACTGTTCTTAGATATTGTTTATCTTTATTTAATATTGTTAATAATGAGATATTTAAATAGAAATTGGTGTATGTTACCATGAAGAAATGAAACTATTGTCCCCCATAGAACAAACTGTGCACCATAGGCTTACATCTGGCTGTACAATGATTTTTATCACAAGGATTACTTTCACTGTTTGATGACAAAACTTTTGTTTGTTCTGTAAAGTAAAGCCAAATAAACAACAGCAGCACATGAGGTCTGGCAAAAACAACTCCTTTGTGATGTCTGACCATCTCTAACCAATTTTTCTTCAGGTCGCCAGAGGCTGCTGTACCAGCTGGCAGGCGTGGTGCCCAGCCCTCTGCTCTTGGAACTGCTCAGCTGCCCTATGTGTGCCCGCAGCCTGGAAACTCTGGAGCTGGAACTGGGAGACCTGGAGGGAGGCAGGGGAGAAGCTGATGGCCTGCATGACTTCCCCCAGGTGAGGATGAGTGGGGTGCATTACATACGATTATGGGAAACAGTGATAATGAAGCTTTTGGTACTGTAGGGGCAAAAAAAGTTACATTTGAAAGTGAACTTATTACAGTTCATATGAAAATGCAATTATTTATAGTTTCTGTATTTTTTTATGATTTTATTCTTAAACTACACTTAAAAAAGCCTAAATCAGCATTGTCACCTTTGTTGTCTCTCTTTAAATGGCTCCACTCTCTGACCTTTAGGCAGGAGATCTGAGAGGTGGGCGAGGTCGGAGCAAACGGCGGGTGGTCGTGGAGTACAGGAACGGAGCAGTTCGGGCCTGGGTAGGCTTCAGGGAAAAACTAAAGAGGATTGTGGAAAGTAAATACTTCAACCGAGGGATCATGATCGCCATCCTTGTCAATACTCTCAGCATGGGGATAGAATACCATGAGCAGGTAAGAGGGAGGAGAACTGGTTCCTGTTTTCTTCAGTTTTTCTGAAGGGTTAGGGTTGTTTCTGTGCAACATAGGGTGACTTAAACAGTTCGGATTAGTGGTTCAGAATTCAGTGGGATATGCCTAACTTTAAACAAGTGGTTTTATGAGGGCTGTTGGCTATCAGACAAGTCATTTGTGTGTGAAAATTTGATTTAGCTGTCTGAGAGTATAAATAAGAGGAAATTAGCGCAAGTGGAGGAGGAGGAGGCGGGAAGGAGTGTGGGAGCAGCACCCACACCTCTTCCTTTTTCTTACACTCAAATACACACCAAGGCACTATCACAAACCCTCCAGAATTATATTTCTAGTGAACCCCTTGCGGCCAACATCTGGGAAGTATCGGCCTAATAGCACCATCCCCCCTTCCCGTTGTCCACCATGGGGCAGACGTGATATGAGACAAATGTGTGTGATTGCACTAGACGCATTCATCTACGGTTTTGACACCCAACTAAATGTATTATATATGCACACACACTCGCATGACCTTTTCTTTTCCCACCAGAAATGGATAAAAATTCAAAGATAAGATTCTTGTGCATGCATACACACACACACACACACACACACACACACACACACTGTCCATTCCCTCCTTTCCTTTCTCTGTCTGCCTCCCGCTCCTCTAATTCCCTCTCTAGGGGATATGTGTGTGTGTGTGCGCTTTTCTATCTTTGTGGTATAAACATTAGAATGACTGAGGGAGCCACATCCTTATTGGGCCAATAACACACACACACACACACACACACACACACACACACACGTACACAGACCGAAGTGTTACGTAAGAGTCCCCCCCCCCCCTCAGTACTCATCATCCCCCTTGTGTGATACCTAGCTAAACTTTATGAGACTATGAGTGTATGTGTGTGTGAAGAGGTATATGCATGTAGGAGGCATAGAGTAGACTGTGTGTATGCGTGTGTGTGCATGTGTGTGTAGAGAGAGAAAGAGAGGCAGACAGGAAGAGAAAAAAGACAGAGAAATACGAAGAGACAGAGGGAGATGATAATGATAACAGATTGCTATTCTCAAATCTACACGGAAGCAAGAGACCTCACCTGACACAAACTTAAAGAAATGCACAATTAAGGTCATCATTAAGGTAACTTTGTATAATGTACCATTAAAAGATACAACGGGTAGTGTAAGGACCTGATATGTTGCCTTTAAAAAAGAAGCATTACAAGACAAACAGACATACCTTCACACACATTCTTAAATGTGTGTTAAACAAATATGTGAGGACAGAACAGGTTTCAAGTTATTGAGGCATTTTCCATCTGTGGTTTTTGATGTCTGTGAGGTTCAAGATGGAATATTACTGAAAATACTTTTCCCTGCTGTGATGATGTGACTTAAATCTAAAACACATGATAAACTATAAGATGCTGCATATGCTGAGATTTGCATTATTAAAGTGTGTGATTGTTTTTATGTTAGTGCCTTGCTTAATAATGAAGACTATCCCTTGATTCCTTGTGTGATTTTCTGACACATATATTTCAAGGCAAGGTCATATGCAAAATTGTATTCTTGTGCACAAACACATAAAATATCTTCTTCAGGGAACTGAGACAATATTTAATTTGGATTGATCACCTGCTCTGACAAACATAATGATGGTAGTGGAAAGCAACGTCTCAAGCAATTGTTCAGAATGCACATGAGGGATCATGGTACATTACATAAAATATATTGACATATGGTTAAAAGCCTCTTCTTAGTTTTGAAACCACTTAGTCACTAATGGCCATGGAAATCTTATGGAAACTGCTGCTATAAGATAAAGTGCATCATGGGATGACAACTCAAGGACACATTGGTGGCATCATTTTTTTTCTCATTGGCACCACAACAAAAACCTTTAAACTACACCAGCTCCTGAACTCTTGCTTCTTTCCACCCTGCTGTGCGTCACATATTCATCAGCTGAAACAGGAATCATAAATCAGTTTGATGAGTCTTTTTACATCAGCAACCAGAGAAAACCATGCCATCATCTTATTGAATTATTGAGCACTTGACACCTTCAGCTACCATGTCGGGCCACAATGCACTCTTTCCTCTTAACGGCCTATAAAGTAGTAAGTAAAGATACATTTGTAATTCTAGCAGGCATTAAAACCATTTTGTAGAATTGTATGGAAATGATTGCCCTGCACGTCCACAGTATGCTCTTCCATTCCACTGAACTGTGCAGACAGTTAGGCACAAAGCTAATAAAAATGCCACTATAGTCCACTGTTAAACACTATAATGTATTTGTGTCTGCTACTGGGTGCTTAAGATAGAATAGCTGGCTAAGAGGTCTGTCAAAGCTTTGCTGAAGTGCTTTACAGATTTTATGTGCTGGCTGACAATTTGAAAAAAACAGCTCTCGTCTGTCCAGCGCTTTAAAAAAAAAATATGGCATTGTTTTCCTCACCGTGCAGGACACCACAGGTCACACTCAAGTCCCCTGACATTACTTTCGTGTCTGTTTATTTTTTTGCACAGGCATTTGTGCTTTGGTTTTCAAGGAGCACAATTGTTCCAATTAACTCAATAGCTCATCAGCTAAAATGATGAAATTTAGTCTAGTTTCTTTTCAACTACCATGAAGCTAGTAATTGTAATTGACCAGTGGATTGGTTTGATATTGACCTAGATGATACGTTCACTTGAGGCAAACTGTGTGTTTGTGCAAATGTGTGTCTCTCTCTGTGTGTGTGTGTGTGTGTGTGTGTGTGTGTGTGTGTGTGTGTGTGTGTAAGGATGTCTGTTTTGGTAATCACATTGAAGAACTGGAAAGCTCATTAATACAGTAAATCATATGGTCATAAATTTTGTTACGGTAACAACAAATGATCAAATATCTGTAAAACTGAAAGACATACAAAAGCTGTGCACTAAATCAGTTTGCCATTCAGGAGAGATCCAGGACCGTTAAAGTGATGCTCCACTCAAATGTAGCTTTTCCACTGTGAAACACTCTTAGCCCTTATATACTTGAGTGGGGTCTATGAAACAGTTGTCGTTTGCATCGCAGGGGGCTTTGTGTTTGTGTGTGGGTGTATGTGTATGTTTAGAGTGGGAGGAGGTGAGGTGAGGAGGGCAGTCAGTGCTGTGTACAATAGTGCCCTCTATCTGTAACCATGATCTTCACTTATATTAGAATTCCAGGCAGATGCATTAGTTGCTTGAATTGTGTATCTGTATTTGGTATTTTTGAACACACAAGAGAACGCAGTGTTCATTTTGGAAAATATTTGCCCCCTGAAATCGTCACCATGAATACAGATGATTTTATTTTCATGTAGAGTTCTTGCATAATGAGCTGACAGTTCCAGCTTACATATATTATTATGCAGGACAACAGCAAACACAAAGGCAACACTGAGCATTCCTGCCAGGTGCTGATAGAGCAAGACACCTGGGATTTTATACATTAATCTCATCAGTGTGTTTATTATACCAGAATATAGTCTACCTGCTTTTACACACCATGGGCAAGGCCACGAAATGGGCTTTGGGCCTTAGGCATGTTGATCCCCAGATGAAAAGAATCACAATTAGTTTTAATGAGTTTGCCTCATGTGACGGGAGAGTAAAACTGTTGATCAAAGGCTAAAGGGCTTTATAAAATGTGCTGCATAATGTGGAGTATAATAATTTATGGTTTTGAAAGGAAATCATTATAATTCATTATGTGTCACCAAGGAATCGTGATACTGTATAGGAGAGTAATAAAAAAAGGAAATATAAGATATCTCATGATGGACAATTGACAAATATCCACTCTGATAAATTTATCATAATAATGGTGTTGCATAAATTTAATTGTGCATTCCTTTGCAGCTTGTGATAAACTGTGAGGTGGATGGACTTTTGGAAACAGTCTCTGGAACCATTTATGCTCGGTTTGACGGGGATTAGATTAATATTGAGTATGGTATGTTTGGAAAGCTGGGGCACGAAGACATGCACCTACCACATATTTAGGTCTCTGATTTTCCTTTTGCCAAACCATTTCCATAAAGAAAAGTTGAGTATGCAGGCCTATAATGCGTTTAACAGAGCACAAAATTGCTGCATTTTCCATAAATAAAAGGACTGCATGCTTTATGAGAGGGCCTCAGATAAATATTTGCTGGATCACTGACTCTACTCTGAAGTAAGTGGAGTAGATCAGCGGTGCTGTTGGTGCTATTTGATGGATTGAGCCTGACTGCAGCTCTGGACTTGATTGATCATGTCTCAGTTCAGGGCACAAAGACCAAAAGGGTTTTCTAGCTTTAGGGTAATAGAGTGGAGATATTAACTCCTTTTGTTCTACCTTACTTGCTTTTTGCCTTCATCAAATTTATCACCGTCCTCTGTCTGCTTTTCTCTACCTCTTTCTTTATCTCCCCATCACTCTCTCTCTCTCGCTCCCCCTCCTGTTCTCCCTCCCTCTTCTGTCCTTCCAGCCAGAGGAGCTGACTGATGTGTTGGAGATCAGTAACATCGTTTTCACCAGTATGTTTGTCTTGGAGATGGGCTTCATGCTGCTGGCTTTTGGCTTGTTTGGATACATCAGGAACCCATACAACATCTTTGACAGCATCATCGTTATCATCAGGTAGTCGCCAGTCTGATCTTTATCCTCATCTATTATTTTGTCTGCTCAGAATAATATATAGCCTAATTAAACTTCAGCGCACAAATACAAAGACACTAAAACTATGCCTCCAATCAACATATATTTCATAACAAAACTACAGCTAAGCTTAGATTTAGAGCCACCCCCTGCTCTTATTTCTTTTCCAGCCTGTCAGTCATTAGGATTCAGGTGTCAGGTTCACTGCCGCAGCATCCATCTTTACAATACTTAAGATTGACACATTCATGATAGATCACACGGCTGCAGCCTCGCTTGCTGCAGCAGCAGATTCTTAGACCTGTTGTAAGTCAAGGTTTGCTGCATGGCTGTCATTTATTTTGATAGAGTTCATATCAGATCAGGGGGTCTGAAATATACGGTTGTGTTACAAGAAAAATGACCTTTACTACCTTTTCATATTTGCTCAAACTGGTCATCTTCAAAACAAAACATGTTCCACATATTGTATTGAGTTAGGCTGAATATACAATATATGTGTTTATCTCTCTTCCCCTGACAATGTGATGGCAGTGGCATCAATACATACAATACTTATGATAATAATATAATATGCATTGTTTTTAGACTATCTCTATTACTGAACAACGGCAATTCAAGCTGTTTTGAATGTGAGCAAGGTTATGTTTATGCATACTTAGATATACAGTCAAGGTAAACTGCATTATTTACATTATAATGGAGATAAATGACACTATCAGACTTTGGTAACTCTGCACTCTGTTTGTGATTCTCAGTGTGTGGGAGATAATTGGGCAAGCAGATGGTGGGTTGTCAGTTTTGCGTACGTTTCGTCTGCTCCGGGTTCTGAAGCTGGTTCGTTTCTTACCTGCCCTGAAGAGACAACTTGTAGTGCTAATAAAAACCATGGACAACGTTGCTACATTCTGCATGCTGCTGATGCTTTTCATCTTCACTTTCAGGTACGTACACATACAAAAGACACACACGCACACATCTGTCTATTTGCAGACATTTGCAATATTGCAGGAAATTACAAATGCAAAAATGACATTTTCTAGTTATATTATAAAAGATGAAATAAATTATAATGGTGACACTTTTTTTTCCTTTTCTGCAGTATACTGGGTATGCATCTGTTTGGTTGTAAATTCAGTCTTCAGACAGATACTGGAGACACTATCCCTGACCGCAAAAACTTTGACACTCTACTCTGGGCCATCGTCACTGTATTCCAGGTTAGTTTTTTCTTGTATTCCCAGTTTCTTAGTGTTTTTACAGATGACCTAAATACTTTGACATTTAGAGAAATATGTGTATTGCTTCATATTACTTTGTTGCAAAGAGTTTCATAAGGAGATTGATGCCAGTCTGTCTGTACAATATAATATAAAGCTATCAGCAGCAGCTAGTTAGCTTAGCAACAAAGCAACATAGACAAGAAACAGTGAGTCTCAGCTAGTCTGGCTATGTCATATTGAAACTCTGACATGTTAAATCTTGTTTGTTTAATGCATGCAAAAAATAACAATGAAAAATTGTAGGAGGTTATGTTGCTGGACTATTTCTTGAAACATGTTTAACACTTCAACAGCAACTTGTCACAGAAAAAAAAAATGTTTTACAGCTGACAGGATTTGCTCTAAAGTGGAGCTTAAATTAGTTGTCTGCCACTTTATTTGAACTTGTGGTAAAGATCTTGCTGCCAGTCATGCAATCATCTGAAAACCTTTTCTGCGGCAAGACAGATATATAACTGGCTTCCCTCCAAAACTAGAACTCAAACAAAATGTGACTGAACCCATGGATGATTGATCAGATGGTACTGTATGACAGTGGGATATGGAAGCCAGAATATCATACATTTCACACAATATACCTTTAATAGATACTCTTGGTAGTGTGTTAATACTCTATGTATCCACTTAAGGTGTATTTTTATTCCAACAAAGGCCACGTGTGCTACAGTACATGGCCATCCCAAATCAAAATGTCAAGCTTGGCCTAGAGTGTCCTTATGTGTATGTGTATTTATGTGTATTTATGTGTGCCAAACTTAACTGCCAAGCTCTGCTCATTAGTCAAACGCTGTCAAAGGAGACATTCTGCTTATGCACACCCACCGTCTCTCTAGCTCACAATTCTATTTCTTGGTCTTCCTGTGTGGAGAAATTGTTCAATTGCTCCAGATAGATTGTCCTCTTTTCTGTAGTGGATGCATCAGCAGAAAGGTAGAACACAGATGCTTGTGTGTGTGTGTGTGTGTGTGTGTGTGTGTAGGAGCGAGATGCCGAGGAAGCATTTTATCCAGAACTGACTGTAATATGAAGGAGTTATGCTCACAGTATACTTTAGTTTTCTGGGAAAATGCTATATGACACACACATCTGTACACTCGTGCATATGTACAAACACACATATACACATAGGCAGCACAATGAACTTCCTTCCAACCACAGGGTTTAATGAGTGGGCAGAGATAGAGTGAGCTTTCATGCTGCATCATGAACACCGTCCTAGTTTTAAATGCTTTCATCACTCACATTGACTTAAACACTGGCATATGCAAGCACACACACACATAATAAACACACCTACATAGACTTTGCATGTCATCTTTTAGTAATCCTATGTGTATGTGTTGAATTAATGTGGCATGATGGCAATAAAAGCAGCTCAGCACTGCGTTTTATAAAGCATACAGAACCCACGAGAACTGTAAGAGCTAATAATGCTCCATTTCTTTCTTTGCCTTTCCACCTGTCTCCCTTTCAGTGCTTTCCTTTCTTCAGCCTCTCTTGGCTTTACTACCTTTTCCCTCATCTACATCCATATTACACTCATGTTTCATTTTACCATTATCTTGTCTTTTTGGGCCCCTTTTTTTATTCAAACAAATAATTTTTTGGACATATTTTTCCTTTATTGCATACTAGGCAGAAAAGTGTAAGACTAGAAACAAGGAAAGACAGATGGATACAACAATAACTACTGAGCTACCAGGATGCTCCTTTTTTCTTGCTTTTTGACTATCCATCACATTCCTTCTTACCTTCTTACCTCTATTTCTGCATCTATCCTTGTCTTCTGTTACACCTGTTCCTGTATTTATGCCTAAATCTCTGTCTTTGTTATTGTGCTTTATCCAATCTATAGATTCTCACCCAGGAGGACTGGAATGTGGTGTTGTATAACGGCATGGCCTCTACCTCCCCATGGGCGGCTCTCTACTTTGTTGCTCTCATGACATTTGGCAACTATGTGCTCTTCAATTTACTAGTGGCCATCTTGGTTGAGGGCTTCCAGGCTGAGGTGAGAACGACATATGTTGGTTTTTGCATAAAATGCTTTTAAGTTAATTTTAGTAAATTATTTGTTTTTAGAAATAGGTATACTTTGAGATATAGGGCTCTATTTGTGTGTAAGTGTACCACATAAAAATTTTCCTTCAGACTGGGTGGGATTCTCTTTGGTGTTTTGGTATTTTGGAGAGGTGCCATAGAGGAAATATCACTGGAAATCCAGTTGCGTACTTCAGTTCGGCTGTCAAGAGGCACAGCTCTGTCCTCTGACTGCCAGCTAGAATTGAGTTAACACTGCATATTTTGCACTAATTTTATGTGCTATTGTCATCAATCATATACTTTTTATTCATCTTCTGTCTGTTTCTTTGATTGTCTGCATATAGTCTTCAAACAATAGAGACAAACAATCTGAAAAATTGGTTTATTCTAATTGCGGCACTTACGCCAGGACTAGGAGAGTAAAGATTCATGTCCAGTTCTCAACAGCATCTTTCATCTGCACCCATATGAGGGCTTTGTCTTGCTGTTAATTAACTCCCTACAGAGCCATTTAGGGGCTACAGGTCTGTACTCTCAATTACCAAAGTGTCACATCATGTAAGGGATCACTGCTTGTAAAGATTATAACCAGTCCCTACTTCACCTGCTGATAATATTGATCATCAATTCCTCCTCATCCAATCCAGTTATCATATGTGCCGCAGGTATATAGTGCATCTCCAGCCACAAAAAGAGGAAAATTGGAAAGAAAAACAGTAACAAAAAAAGAAGCTAATTTCTAAGACTGTGTGTTATAGGGTGATGCTAATCGGTCAGAGTCAGATGATGAGAAGAAATCGGACAACTTCGAGGAAGACGAGAAGGTAGAACAGCTCAGAGACACCGGTAGGTGAAATGAGAGAGAATACATTCAATTGATCAGTTTTTTTCCCGGATTGTCCAAAATTATGACAAAATAACTGTAAAAACATGATGATGAAAATGATAGTGACAATAATGACATTATGCTCTCTCCTCCACATATTCCATAGAGCTAAAGATGTATTCTCTGATGATGACAGCCAATGGTCATGTTGACCCTCGTGGCTCAATGGCTCCTCCCATAATCATGCGCACAGCAGCCACGCCGATGCCCACTCCTAAGAGCTCTCTGGGACCTGAGTCCGTCCTTGGGGATGAGCTCATGTACAGAGAGGGGGTGTCTCGATATGGTGAAGTTGGACTCGGCTTTTCTGAAGCAGGAATTGGTCATGTAGACTCTCGCCGTGGAAGCTCCACCTCTATGGATCCCTTAGCCTATGACCAGCGTTCTCTGGTGGTGAGTCATATCAAACTAAAAAGGTCAAAGCTCCAGCAATACTTGTATGTCATTCCAGATTGCAGCCTTCATCAGGGTCATATCAAACTCTTGGGAAAAAATGGACCTTAAAACTGTTTATTGGCCCACTCACCACCTGGAATTTAGTCATTTATAAATTTAGGTGCACTGTACAGTATTTTCTATCTGAGGGGAATGATGAGGCAAATGAAACAAACTTCATACCATGTATATAGATCTCATGGTTCCAAATGCACAGTGCATCCTCACAAGAAAAATTACAGTATGGGTCTAAAATTCAGCTGTAACTTTACATCACCAAGTGGCTGTTGTAATTATGACCCAGGAAAGTGATGCCATTCAGCTGACATCAATATAATGTAACTTGATGAGGTGAATTTGCTTTAATAGGAGGAGGCTGTGGGTACTGTAGATGGCTAGATAGCTAGATGACATAAAGTGGACTTTGCTGCAGTAAACCAGACTTCACTTACTGTAGCATGTTTCCATCCGCAAGTCAAGATATTTTTTGATAGACTGAATATCATGGTGTTTACTGTTCCCATGACAATACAGGTTGCATAACTTAAATTAAGTAATTATCAAGTGATAATTGTAATCCAAACCATGATCTTTCCCTGACTCTAAACAAATGTTTTTGTGCCGTAACCACAGCGTTGTCATACCATAAAACATCATTATATTTTAACAGTGCTTTGTAATAGTTTTGTAAAGCAGCATATTACGCTCCTAAGGATGGTTCTGAGGTGCATTACTAGTACTGCCGGATGGCATAAACATAACTATAGGTTGTTTCTTGCTGGCTGAAATTCAGACTTATACTGTAGTTTTTAAATTAATTAATTTCTATGTTGTTTTAATTATTTTTAATTATGAGGATGTGTTGCAAATGGAGTACCACAAAGGGCCTGAAGATCCAGAGACTCAAATCCCATGTGGTAACACTGGAGTTAATCACAGGCTTTGAATATTTCAATCCGTCAGTGACCCAGAAATCAATTGCATGAAGGTCGCCTCAATTCCCTTAATTCTGCTCTGAAATGTCCTATTTTTACACAGGGTAAAGAATGACTATGTATTGATAAGACCAGCAATGACACCAAACTCATTTTTAAGCAGGGTGTTGTGAATTAGAGTCAGTTTTTTTTTTCTCCACAAGGAAGTGGATGTGAAATATAAGGAGACAGTAATTACCTGGTGTTAGCTCAGGGGGAAGGAACAACCCTGTGAAGCTAACTCATTTAACAAAATGTGATGTAGGACATGACTGTGGAAAATGTAGCAATCAGTCACAGCAATTGTTGCCACTGATGTGTCTGCCATTAACTGCTTGCTGGACAATGTGGAATTCATATAGAAAATAGAGTATACATTAGAAAAAAGCTGAAAAGATGAAACTACTAAAAAGATACTGATACTATTGTTACTGTAGTAAATGCTGTTGAAGCTGCACTGGAAATATATTCACATGCTGTTATCAATGGGATTAACAAAAATTCACGGAGTTCATAGTTGATTTACACATTTAATCACCATTCAAATATAATGAAAAACTTCTGATGAGGCCCCCACCCCCCCAAACTGGCCTAGTAGTTTTAAAAACTTACTCTCAAATAAAGACATACATTTCATAGACATACACTGTGCTTACCCCTATTTGCTCTACCTCTCCAGAGCCACTCAAGTCCCGGCCGGCGCTCTCCTCTTCCTCCCCGCGGGTCTGGCAGCTCATGGGGTAGTCGCCGCTCCAGCTGGAACAGCCTGGGAAGAGCGCCGAGCCTCAAAAGACGAGACACCAGCGGAGAGAGGGAGAGCCTACTGTCTGGGGAGGGAGGAGAGGAGGAAGATAGTGGGGAGGACAAAGGGGAGGCTGGGGGAAACAACAGACTACGACCAGGGTCTTTGGAGCTACTGCAGGCGTCTACTCTCTGCCCTTCCATAATAGCAGAATATGGGGACTGTAATGGAAGGACCTTGAACTACGATCCCAACCTGAACTCCGACCCTAAGGAAGACTCTTCGCCCGAGGATGACTTGGACGATGATGTAAGAGACCATGAATCATAGCTTTCTAACTACTTGTTCAAAAACCTACAGAGTTTTCTTTATAGATCCCTGGCCTGATGTCTTCCTGGCCTTTTTTTTAACTCAGCAACTAGTTTTACAACAACGTACACAAGACTGAGCAGGATTGTGAAGCTCTTATGTAAATTCTTAATCTCTTAATCTGCCCTTTCTGACTCTTTTTGCACACTTTATTTCAGTTTTCTCTGCCTTCTTCTGCAACATCAATTTCCCCCGTTGTCTTCTTTGTCCTTTGTCCCTTGCTTACTTTGAGATATTATAATGTGTGTGTGTGTGTTTTGTGTTCACATGGTGAAGCCTGGAGGGATACCAGTTGTTATGCTGTAATTGATTGGCTTGAGCAGTAATTGTTTTCTCAGTGGGTATAAACCAACTTGTGTACACAGAGTTAATGTGTGTGTGTACTTGTGTGTCTGTGAACTAGAGAAGGGTGTACTCCCCTGGTGGTTTTGGGTGACCTTTGTTACGACAGCGTTGAAGGTTTTATAGCTTCCAAATTGAGTTTATAAAGGCATGAAATTCACTGACACAAAAGGCCTCTCTCTGGGAACACTGAATACAGAAGACTTAGTACAGACATTCTTAGCCCCTGTATGTGTGTTTGGGTGTGTGTGTGTGTGTGTGTGTGTTTGCATGTGCATATGCTGGAGTATGCATCAGTGAGTGTGTGTGTGGCGTGCTAGCTGAGACGTGTGTGTATATACAGTATATACATGTGTTTCTTTGTGTGTGTCTATGTCAGGGATTACAGATTTTGTCTCCAAGGCTATCTCAGCAGGAGGATCTTTTCATCCAGTTTACACACACGCTCACAACGAAGGACACTCCCAGATGCACGCACGCACACACACACTCACACTCACACAAACGGCAGTCTGCCAAATAAATGGTGATGCTTGACTTTGGGCTGTTTTTAATTAGAATCCTAAAGTACAGAAGCTGTGCACCTAAGCTTTCTTCTGTTTATTTTATTAGAAACTTTAATGAGTTTCACTACACTTTCTATCCAGCTTGTTGTGGACTTGCTAAGTTGTGAGTTATGGTCCAATTATCTACATCTCTACTTATGCAAGAAAACACTTGGTTACGGTGCCCCCCATAGAATTAAATGTGAAAGGGCTTACATCAGCAACAATGGAAACTGTTTAAGCTGTGTACTGTTTTTAATGCTTGGTGTGGTTTGTACATCCCTCATAATGCAGCTTACCACCGGTGTCATAAAATACACTCTCTGTTCTTTGACAATGAAGTTATACAACACGCAATAATATTTGAAGAATTGTATTGTTTATCAGATGAGTACAGGCTGTTTAGAAAGGTAGGGAAACACACTCTCTCTCTACAGCTCATGATTTAATATTGTGTACGCAATATCCAACCAGATCTTAAACAAGATTTTAACGAGTACAACAAACGAGTAACATACAAAAATGATATCAGTTATATTTATGTTTTGGCTCTTGTACTGTTGTGGCTACGGGTGAATGACATAAGAATACTGACATTTTTAATACTGAAATTAACAACTTTGTAGATTACAGTTTGTATTTTTGTTCAGACAGCCATCTTTGGAGAAAAATTGTGCATTTGCCCTTTAACAGACATGCTACTAATCTACTAGACAATCTCGTAAATACAAGGCATACAAGGGAAGAAAAATTACAGTTGCATGAAAACTGAACTATTTTCAGAATTATGGCCGTTGCTTTTAGCCGTGATGGTTAATGTGTGGCAGGCATCTTTGCATGATTTCAGTGTAGAGAATAAAGGTGTTGACATCACCATTATGACAGTGATGATGGTGGCTTTGGTGTTGATGATAATATTAGTAATGATGAAAAATTGGCACGCCTGCACACTGTCTCCAAGCCTAAAAAATGTACTGTATGTATTTTTGTTACAGAATTCTTTTGGCTACTGGATCAAGAAAGAGCTCCGTAGCATGAAGCCCCGCTGGTGTAAAGAGCATGAAGACTGGGCGCTGTACTTGTTCTCTCCAGAGAACCGGTGAGTCTCTGTCTCTCTCTCACTCTCTCTCTCTCTCTCTCTCTCTCTCTCTCTCTCTCTCTCTCTCTCTCTCTCTCTCTCTCTCTCTCTCTCTCTCTCTCTCTCTCTCTCTCTCACAAACTCAACACAGGTTGTTTTCATTTTGTTCCTGCTACTGATTTCTTTATTTAATTAGCTTGGCTTCCTTCTCTCATTTTTCTTCTCCTTTATTGCTTTCCTCTACAGCTAATTGTTTGGTCAATAGCTTCAATCGACCATTTTATAGATGACTCTATAAAAGTACACACCCATCTTCTAACATCATTTTGTCATCTGTGACACCGTGTGTTTTAGATTCCGTTTGTGGTGCCAAAGGGTGATCTCCCACAAAATATTCGACCACGTGGTTCTCGTTTTCATCTTCCTCAACTGCATCA
Source organism: Scomber japonicus (assembly GCF_027409825.1). Lineage (NCBI taxonomy): Eukaryota > Metazoa > Chordata > Actinopteri > Scombriformes > Scombridae > Scomber > Scomber japonicus. The sequence goes on along the minus strand of NC_070595.1, from coordinate 12,369,506 downwards.
CCATCGCTCTGGAAAGACCTGATATACAGTCTCACAGCACGGTGAGACACACACAAACACATACACATTCCAGCTGTGTTCTCCAGTCATCCGTTTCCTTATTAACTAATGTAGCTTTCCACCTCACCAAATTGAAGTATGGGATTTCAATATGGAGTTATTTACAGCAGAAATAATACATTAATGTTAACAGCCAGATAGCTATACATTTTTCTATCTGTTCACAAAACTGTAACAGTAAAGTGACTGTAGACCTTTTGGGCTGATTTATTGCGTAGACACACTGTAAACAGATACATAGAAACTCACTAGCTTATGAATATCAAGGCTTAAAACTATTCACAATACTTACTTAAAAACAGGCTCACGCATTAAAACAATAGCGGATATGTGCTCCATACAAAGAGTCCATGTATTGTTGTCAATAAAGAAATGTCAAGCCCTCAAATATAAGACACCTCCCTATTTCCTAATGCTAATCTCTGGGGGGGAAAAAGCATTGTAACATTTTCAGGCCAACGTGTGTGGTAAAAATGAATCTCATTCCTCTCATTTAGGAGCGAGTGTTCCTGAGTGTGTCCAATTATGTTTTCACTGTGATCTTTCTGGCAGAGATGACCATAAAGGTAAACATTACAGATTTTTTAATTCAAAATATCACATGAATTATTACAATATTATTTAAATATGCAGTTTGTAACATAGCAAACTTTTCTTTAAATTCTGGATCAATAATTCAGTAGTTATTCATTAGATTTACCATCATGGAGTCATGGTGTTGTAATTCTGTAATGTGTTCAGCCCGGATCAGTGTTTTTTGCTTTAACACCAGGTTGTAGCTCATGGTTTCTGCTTTGGGAAGCAAAGCTACCTTCAGTCCAGCTGGAACGTTCTGGATGGTTTGTTGGTATTTGTGTCTCTGGTCGACATTCTGGTCTCTTTGGCCTATACTGGCGGAAACAGGATCCTGGGCATCCTCAGAGTCTTACGACTGCTACGAACACTACGCCCACTGAGGTACATGGTGTATGTGTGAATATATGTGTGTCTCGTTTTATATCTCTGTCATTGTATTTCTTACTGCAGGTACTGGAGGGCATGTGCTGTCACTAACATAATGTTTGTATTTATGTGTGTGTGTGTGTGTGTGTGTGTGTGTGTGTTCCAGGGTGATCAATCGAGCCCCAGGACTAAAGCTAGTTGTGGAGACTCTCATCACCTCACTTAGACCCATTGGGAACATTGTCCTGATCTGCTGCGCCTTCTTCATTGTCTTTGGCATTTTGGGGGTGCAGGTATTTTGCAAATCACAGTCTCACAACACATACATTTAACATGCAGGAATAATACTACTTTGTCATTAGCTTTTTCTGAGCTTGAGAACAAAGCTTTTATACCTTCTTAACTTAAAGGAAACTTCAGTATTTTTCAACCTGAACTCTATTTTCCCATCTTTTTTGTGTGTGAATGAGGCTTGGTTAGACACAACAACAAACAGACTGGCTCTAGTGAAAGATGAAGAAAAATGTTTATTCCTCTGTAGGGTCCTTTCCATTATCCTGTCAGACACTTAAAGTAACAATCTGAGCCCGTCACTGGCAAAAACAAGTATTTTTTGTGGATTGACAGGCAACAATTGCCACAAAGGATTACAACATGTTTCATACCTGCCAGCTACAGTGCTGTCACTCAATACTGGACCAATTTTAACAATTGCTGTCCCCATTAGACACTTAGACACAAGAAGATGGGAAAATAGGTTCCAGGTTGAAAAATACTACAGTTGCCCTTTAAATGTCAGCCTTGCTTAGCAGCTGCATATGTGAATGTGGCTTGAGGGGAGATTGAAAGTGTCTTGAGTATCCAATGGACAATAAGCCTTTGTTCTTTAACAGTGTGAGTTTTGAAAGAATGACAATTAGGTTAAGTGTGAAAAGGGACAACATGACCCCCAGGCCAGCTTTTAGCTGAACACTGAGGGGAAAAAACCTCTGATAAGAATGGGCTCTATGAAATGTCCTTTTATTCTTGGCATTAATAGTTGGATGTTTAAAAAGCTGCAAGCTCCGTTGCAATTGAGATAATGTGTAAATGGCAGCCAAACAGCCCTGAAGCCCTCTCTCTGTTTCTCTATCTCCTTAGCTGTTCAAAGGGAAGTTCTACATCTGTGAAGGTCTGGACACGAAAAATATAACCAACAAGTCAGACTGTTTGCAAGCCAGTTACCGCTGGATAAGGAGGAAATACAACTTTGACAACCTGGTTCAGGTATGGACTCATGGAAAGAGGGAGAGAAACCGAAGGGGAGGGATGTAGGGTAGAAGAAAGAAGATTAGGGTTCAGGCGGAAAATAAAATGTACTAAATGTACTTCCAATAGAAATTAATGTTTTTACTTTAACAAAATTCTGGTTCTAGTCATATTATGAAATTTCTGTGTGTTGATTTATGTGTATGTGTTTCCCATTCAGGCCCTGATGTCTTTGTTTGTGCTGTCCTGTAAGGATGGCTGGGTAAACATCATGTATGATGGCCTGGATGCAGTGGGAGTGGACCAGCAGGTAATGATGTGAGGGGTGTGCCCAGGCATTGTGTAGGATAAGGATCATTAACCTTATGATATCAGCTATATAAAGCCTGATCCATGTAGTAGTATATAATAATATAGGAAACCAATTTCAAAAAGCTGTTATTCATGCTACTAATTTTTATTATAGGTGTGTGCCCACTGTGCAGTTGTATTATGTTTCTTTACACTGTACTGTGCCTGCTGGAGAACAGTGGCTCTGTAATCTTCACTGAAAAAATATAAGTACAGTGAAAAAGTTACAAACATGGAGACACAATAAGCAATGTTAAATGTCAGTTGTGTAGTAAGAACAGAACAGAAGTAAAAGCAAGGTGTAAAAAGTGAGATTTTAGCAGGCAAAGCTTTAGTTGATGTTGATGTCCTCAGATGTAGGACTGCCTGTGGTATAAAGTGCTGAAAGAGTCCCTCAAACACCTCAGTCATAACAGCAGCAATGTGACACAGTGATAATACCAGAAAGCAAAGGATTCTTACTGTAAAGTATTGTGCTTTTTTGTGTCTTTGCTAAATCATGCACAAATAAATAGAGATTTTTGAAATGCTTCTCTTTTCTCCTCTCAGCCTGTGAGGAACCACAACCCCTGGATGCTGCTCTACTTTATCTCCTTCTTGCTCATCGTCAGCTTCTTTGTCCTCAACATGTTTGTCGGTGTCGTGGTGGAGAACTTCCACAAGTGTCGGCAGGACCAGGAGGAGGAGGAGGCCCGCTTACGGGAAGAGAAGAGGCTCAAAATGATAGAGAAAAAGCGCAGGAGTAAGGAGAATGAAGGGGCTGGTCTGTAGTCTATTTTTCTGAGCACTGCCTGCTTTCAGAGCCTGAAAAAAGAGAGAGAATGACAGAGAGAATAAAGGGAAATATTATCCGACTTCAAATATAAAAGAGGGAGAGTTAGACAGACTGGCTAGCTCACGCAAACAGTGATTGATCACTGACAGACGGCGTGGGCTACGCCACTCTGATGCATGTAACTGCATGACTGCAGCCCACCCACAACCCTCCCCTAACACTGCATGGAAAACATTGGAAAACGGGCCAATCTAACCAACCTCTTAATCATACATATGGATTAACTTTAAATTTGAATGCTCACTTTTAAACAACAGACATAACTGTTCACAGTAACAACAGTACAGTATTAAGTAGTCTGTGTTCATTTTAGTACTAGAATGATATATTTTTATACCAGAATTCCATTCCTAATGCAAGCTTAGAACTATTAATACAATTTGTTTTAGATTTCATTGCTGCTGAAGCAGACATTTGCAGCACCTTCAGTGTGTGACTGAGGTAGCTGCTTTCCCCAATATGTCTCAGGACATTTTGTTAGTGATAGTTTAATAGCTCAGATGTACCTTCCCTCCCTTTGGGTGCATGTACAACCCTGTCCCTGAGGCGTCTCTCGACACGGGTAGGAGGACATTTCTTGTCAACGTGCTTTGACTGGCAGACTCAGAAACATAGCAGACGTTGTGGCTGCTATACCTGCAAATATGTTTGGCATTTAAGAGAGAGTGGAAGATGTTAAGTGTTGAGATGCGAAGGGTTGTTTGTTGCAGTTATAAGAAAATAGAAGTACATTCTGACATAAACATCATAAACACACCACCTATTGCAAAAAGCAAGTCCAAATGCTTGCAATGCAAACCAGTATTTTGTGAAAGCTTTTATTTGTACTGTGGTAATATGTTTAGCTAAAAAATATCCAAATATCCTATACACATCAATTACATGAAAAGGCAACATATGGTGTGAGCAGAGTGCCGCTGTTTTTATATTATGTTTGTTACATTATGTTTGTTACATGTCTCACTGGTCTAAAACTGATAAAACTCCAAACAAATGTAATATCTCCAGATATCAAATATAGATATGTGATATAAATATATCACAGCTGTCTCAGTGAAAAACTCTGAACTCCAGTGTTTGGCCATACAATTTTATTAGTCTGAAAAAAAGTTTTAGACTATTGAGATTTTTCGGAGGGGTTAAAAATGACTATAGTTATGCCATTGGAGAGGAAAATGGCCCCAGCGTGTTCAACATCACAGTCATGGTCAAAAGGTTCATGAGGAAATTTAATAGTAAATCAATGAGGAATGAATACACATGATGTTGAATCAAATAATGTTTAAAATAATTCAGTAATGACCTTATTTGTGAATGTGTGTTGTTGAACCTACCCTGTGTGGCCACTCTCAATCACAGACATTAACCTTGACATCAAAGGCATGTACAGTAAGCATGCACATACTATTTCAATTTGGAAGGGTGAATTAAACATGCACGTACACATACATTCAAAATCATCAATATGGACATTGTGAGTACACAGTTAAAAATGTATGTTAGATAGTTCTCAGTTGTATTTATTATTTATGATTACAACTTAAATTCTGTTTAATATTCAAAGATAGTAAGGTATCTTATGGTTTTTATTTCTATGAAAGATCTATCCACCTACCAAAAAGTATGTTATTATGTTTTAGGCTGGTTTGTTGTCAAGTATACTCTATGTGTTCAGACCACAGAGGAATACTAATGTGTCTACCCTGACAAGAATAAGATTATCTGAGAATCACTGAATATTGTCAAAATTCTCCCTGCACCCTGAAACTCTGTGCTTGTTTACCATCTTGTTATGCATCAAAGAAGATTAATATCAGTTACCTTTAGTCCAATACATTATCAAAGCCTAGCACAAACACTGGTAGCAGGGAGATCAAAGTAAAAACACATGGTATCATGTTGTGTTACTGCACTTTAAAATAGGAATCTTACAAACAGATACATTATAGTCACTGTAAGTACTGTAGGGGAGCTCATGGATGCAAATACTCCATTTCTATTGTAGCCTGTACCTGTGGCTCTCATGTCCTCTATTACTCGAACATAACACACAGGCAGTGGTGTGCACCAAATGTCTTTGGGGTGGGGGTGAAAATGAAAAAGTGGCACCACCACTGTGAGTAGAGATACAATTAGAGGTCACAGCAGAGTGATATAACCAGAAGGGCACCTGAGCTGTTCGAGGACCCCTCTGATGTGACATTATGGCAAAAATATTGGACAAGGAATCTGCACATACTGTACATATCCTAATAAAATAATGGCATTTTGAGCAAAAAGGGCAGTGCCAGTCACCCCTCTTGCCCCTACACATCCCTGTGCACACCACTGGACATGTGATATTTCAAATTCAAAGCACACTTACTCACAGTTTGTATATGTGCGTGTGTTTGTGTGCTCCAGAGGCCAAGCAGAGGCCTTACTATGCGGACTACTCTCCCATACGTCTCACCATCCACACACTGTGTACCAGCCATTACCTGGACCTCTTCATCACCTTCATCATCTGCATCAATGTCTTCACCATGAGTATTGAGCACTACAATCAGCCGCAGGTAAAGTGTACACATACACACACAAGCATTACAGTCGTATCAGTCACCACTATACACTCAAATTATAAGGCTCTCTTTTTAATTTACATTATTCAACACATTTATTTTTATTATTAACAATAAAAACTAAAAAATTAAATATGTTTCTGTTTCATTGATAAAATTGCAATATTGCAGATGTATTGAGCATTTCTGCAGAAAATTTAGAAAAATATAGTCACTGAGTTGAGATAAATTGTGTGTTTGTATCTGTCTGTGTGTTCAGTATCTAGAGGAGGTTCTGAAGTACTGTAACTACGTGTTTACCATCATCTTCGTCATCGAGGCCCTGCTCAAGCTTTTGGCATTCGGTATACACAGGTTCTTCAAAGACAGGTAACAGAGTTGGATGAATATACAGTAGATGTTATTATGCACCCAATTCTGTAAGACAAGTCAATTTCATTTACAGAGCCCAATATCACAAATCACAAACTTGCCTAAAGGGGCTTAATAATCTGTACAACATATGACACCCTCTATCCTTAGACCCTCAGTTGGGATAAGAGAGAGAGAAACTGAAAAAACTAACTACAATATGATTAGTTAAATAGTAACTGTGAACTTCAGTGCAATGAGTATCTGCACCATTCTCTAACCTCATTACTAGGTGTCCTCTTGTTCTCAGTTTACCGACTTCAAGGGATTGGGTAGTGAGTGCATTCATCTGTGTTAAGCTGCCAGGCCTGGGGTAAACTTAATGTTTCCACTACCATACAGATAAGTGAGTGGGTCTCCCATTAATCTAAACAACCTGCTCACTGGTCACCATTGAAAAACTGGCAGCGTTACTTTCTCTCCTATAATGTCCTAATGCTCCTAATGCTCACTAGCATCAACCAATACTACCCATGATGATAGTGGTAAACTTTGATTCAATCAGTAGAGAAATGTGTCAGAGAGCTGTGCATTTTCTGTAATGCTGATTGGAATGCCATTTTTCTAATTAATGAATTATTTTTTGTATGTATGTTTAGGTGGAACCAGCTGGATATAGCTATAGTGGCGCTGTCTATCATGGGCATCACCCTGGAGGAGTTGAAAATGAGTGCAGCACTGCCCATCAATCCTACCATCATCAGAATCATGAGAGTGCTCAGGATAGCACGAGGTACACACACACACACACACACACACACACAAACACATGTGCACACACACTCAAATCTATACTTCTATACTCATCATTACAGACATAACCACGCATTGTAAACACTAAAACTATTATATATTTGTGGAAAAACTGTTCTTTATTGTTTATTCTTATATATATGTATATATATCAATATAAGTGATACATCATAGATTATTTTTAGTGCTTGTTAGTGGCCACAACAACTACTGGCTTCAAGAATGAAATGCAAATCTGGGGTGTCTCTGAGTTGTGCTTGATTTCAGCCATGTCAGTATGAATTCTGGAGCAAATGGACCAGCAACACCTGTGCACACAAGTTGTCACTGTTCAAAATACTCCTGTGTCTCTCTGTAGTACTAAAACTCCTCAAGATGGCCACAGGGATGAGGGCTCTGCTGGATACTGTCATGCAAGCGCTGCCACAGGTAAACACACAAACTCTACATGACAAAAAAAAAGAGATCTGTCTTTGTTTTATTTATGTTTTTTATGAAAGTAGGTTGAATATGAAGGTTATGTTAGGAACAGGCAACACACTGAAAGATTTATGCTTCTTGATGAATATTTAACGTATCCGTTGACTTTACGAAATTCAAATTCTGACCCTGAAGTGTCTCTATTTGTACATTCCTTCGGCTGTATTTCTAGACAGTGTTGTGAACTCCATTTGGTTATAAAATGTGCATGATGATGAATGCCAAATGCATTGGACATCATTTTTGTGACTTCTCTAAACCTCAGAGGATATCAAGAAGCATTATTAAGCATTTGGGAGATACTTAAAACACTATGACAGTTCTCTACATCTCTCACAATGATGATCTGTTCTGTCACTAATGTGTCAAGGCACAATCAATCAAAGCAAGTAGTGCAGGAAGACACATGAGGGTGCCAAGGAATCAGTTAAATTTTCTAAGTCTAACTCTAGCTACTATAGAGTTTTTGCAATGATTTGACCTTGATAGACCTGTAGAGATTGTATGACCACCCTCTACCCTGATGCTCAGTGTGTTTTTCCCATCCAGTAAACATGCTCCTTTTGAAGTAGGGATGTCTCCTCTTCTCTCTTTCTCTCTCACTCTCTCACTCTCTCTCTCTTTCCCCCTGCCTGGCACAATTCTTGGAGGCAAAGAGCAGCTGTACCAAAGATTATGATGCACATGCAGTGACAGACTCCACTGTTCTGCTATTTTCTAAATGTCAAGTGTGCAGATATAACCATCGGGGCACAAGGGTGCACAAGAGCACATTTTTTTTTAAATTGGATAAAAGACAACATGCGATACCATGTGATGCAGGTGCAATCATAGAAAGTGCATAAAGTTTTCAGGGTCTGCCCTAAATCCTTCATGATGATGTTTTTTATGGCACTCCAGGTTCACCAGTAAGCTGCTGTCAGTGATAATAAAAAAGCCCAAGTAGATTTATTACTGGCAAATTAATATTTTATAGCATTTTATTCAGTTATTGTCCCACAGGCAGTTTTAGTCTTCCTGTGTTAAACTGAACTTAGGGAGCATGGTATTTAAATGCATGGTTTCATTAAAAAACACTTCATGGTCTGTTTTCTCTACCTTAATGATTTAAAGCACAAAACAGTTTAGGTTTTGAATACAGTCCCAGTTTAAAAAGGAGCAGCTCTCAATCCACTGTGTAACCTGATGTAGTTTGTATCAGGCCCATTTGTACTTGCTTGCTTACTTAAGTTCAAATAATCAAGTTATTTCCATTTATGTTGCATGGATAAATGAGTGTACAACAGAATAAATACAATTAAATAAATCACAGTGCTTAATCTATTCCCTGGAGCTTTAAAAAAAAAACAATATTTATTCTGTAATGTTTGGTGTGCAGAGACCCAACATACATTTTGCTTCCAGGTGGGAAATCTTGGTCTCCTCTTCATGCTGCTCTTCTTCATCTATGCTGCACTTGGAGTGGAGCTTTTTGGCAAACTGGGTAAGTCACTTCACTGGCAGAACACTTACCTTGCGAGGCAACTGGATTTGCGAGATCAAGAGATCACAAGATCACGAGAGAATCCATCTTGTCAGGCTTCAAATTATACAATTATGTCCAAACCACCAGTGGTTCAGACCAATCAGCTACACTTTCCAAGGACGACTTCTCAGAAGGTTCTGTTTAACAAACCGTGCGGCGCATCAGGTGAAGAAAACACAGGATCTACAAGCCACAACAGAAAATGTCTTTGAATGCACTCATTACTACCACAGTCACGACGTACAGCAAAATTCCCTGCCTGAGCGGTCTCTGTAGAATGCTTCCTCTCTGCCCCATCTGTCTCTCTCTCTCTCTCTCTCTCTCCCTCTCTCTCTCTCCCTCTCTCTCCCTCTCTCTCCCTCTCTCTACACCTCTCATATCACAGGGCTTGTTTCTAAGAGGAAAAAAAAGAGATCCCATTTGCATGATCACATTTATTTACATACCGTCTCCTCAACAGGCCAGCTTTATCCAACTAACAACAATATGTGAGAGAAGAGGATTAGCAAGAATGCATGGGGTCGGGGGGGACAAAATGAAAACAACTTGGTGATGAATAGGTTGTGTACTGCTAAATATTATTATGCTTCTGCTCTACACGTTGGAGAAAATGAAAGGATGTCTGTTTCATGATTTATTTTTTTAATAAAGTAAAAATCCTCTCCATTTTTTTTTGCTATGATTTTTGCTTCTGTGAAGCTGCTGACAAAAGCTTTTGGATGTGCTGAACATCTTCCTTTCCCTATCTGCTTCTCACTTTAAATGCTGTTTCATGGCTTGCAACAGCTTAAATATATTCTGTTACAGGCTTGTAGGGATGGTTGGTGGTTAATATTGTAGTACAGCTTGGCAAAGATCACAAAACATTAGTACTTCACATTCACAGTCATGTTGAGTTGAGTTATTTTTTGCCTGTGTACAAACCTGATCATCACCGCAGGTTATCTTTGAGCCACAATAGTTTCTCCAGATTTATGTGTGGTTTATATGTCGTGAAGCAATGACCATTAGGAAACAAAAAAAGTTGTTAGGAGCAGATGAAGAGACAAAAAAAACTGAAAAATGCTCCACAAAAGAGACTCTAAAAAAAAAGTCTACAAATTGAGATTATGGTGTAGGGCAAAGTATGATGTGTTGTTTGGATGTGTCAGGGTAAAAACACTTAAAGAGACTTTTATGCTTATGAATGTGACCATATGTTTTGGTTTTATTCCCCAAAGATAATAAATGTCACTTTTTAGAACATTAGGATATTCATTCGCTGTACAACTGTCGAGTATAAGTAACTCAGTATCTAGTTTACACTTAGGAAATAGTCTGAGGACATAGGTTTGACTATTGAAGGTTACATTTGCTTAGTATGAGCTGTTTTTGTGGTAGGTTGGGTTTGTTCATTCAGTATAGTTACATATTGCAATATTATCATAACATTTTGCCCTGCTTCCAACCCTTACAAAGTAGCAAAATCTATGACAAGAATTATGCATTATTTCTACACCTTAGAGATCATTTCACTGCACCACCAATAACTGGCTTAATTGGCTCGTGAAATCTCTTTGTCCTCCGAAAGGAACAAGACTGTGTAAGATATGAAATTCCTTTGGGAGACCTCTGGGAGTCTTAACTCTCAGTAGCATAAGCAGACAAGAGAAGGTCATAAGCAGTTGAGATATGAAAGGGGCGGTAGTGAGGCTTTGAATGTTAATACTACCATATTTTTGGATTCGAGCTGCCGTGCCAATAGCAGGTATTTTGAGCACAGCTGATATTGAATGTATTTCAACTTGAAGCTGAGTCTGGATCTAAATCAAGTTACTCTCTTGAAATCTATCACCTAGATGAATCCACCCCCATCCACTTACCACAGTGCCATGACTCAGGCCTGGGGAGAAGAAGCTGTTAGTGCCTGTTGTACAGTTTTAAATTTACAGTCAAAATCTCAAAACCCTAATCCACACTTGTTCTACTTTATGTCATTTAGTTTCTTTAAAATGTTTTCCCCCCTGTGTTCCTTTTATATTTGATAAATGATATCATGCCGTTATTCTTTTATGTCTGATATGTCCATCATTTCTTTGTGACACAAGCACTGCATGAATAATGTGATTCCATTTACCATTATTATGGAAAGTTTCTCTATTCAGTTCCCTTGTGCTGAACACTGGCATTGTAAAAAATGTAGAATACTCAAAGGATGTTTCTCTCTAGTTTGTGGCTGTGGTGACTTGGGGTTCAAAATAGAGGAAGATATATTCTGGTAGCTGTTGTGATTGTGTAAACAAGCTCCAGAGGCCTTACTGCCAAATTAACCCTGAGACTGAGAGATTATCCTCCAGAAGACACCTATTCTGTTCTCCTCTCCTCTGCCACGTCCACAAAGACACACTGCTTTGTATGTTGAGTGCTTTCATAGTACTATACAGTAGCATCAGGGCTTTCTGACTGGGACACTGACAATACAGTGATAGTTTATGCTCACTTTTATCCTTGTTGTTTTGTTTTACCAACATGTCTACTGAAGAGTGTAATTAATTTGTGTCTCTGTCTTTGTGTTGATTAGAGTGTAATGACAGCAATCCATGTGAGGGTCTGAGTCGTCATGCAACCTTTGAGAATTTTGGGATGGCCTTCCTCACACTGTTTAGAGTGTCCACCGGAGACAACTGGAATGGGATTATGAAAGTATGAACACACACACACACACACACACACACACACACACACACACACACACACACACACACACACACAGTCACATAAATGATGACTAGATTATCTCATAACCATAGAGAGGGCAATGACCTCCAAAAGTAATTATGGAATAATAAAGTGACTCAGAGCTGAGCAATGGTAGTATTTTCGCATCTTGATTTTTACTTCATAAAAAATGTAATAATGAGATCAAGATAAACTTTATTGTCCCATCAAGTGGGAAATTTGTCTTAGGCTAACTACCCGTGCTGCAGCCATTGAAAATAAATAGATAAATAGATAAAAACAACCATAAAAAAACCCATAAAACACATGGAGCAATACAAAAGATACATAATAAATACAAGATATTAAAAACTGAATAAACACCTATTCAATACCAAATAGCAGCTCTAATATATAAACAAAAAAGAAAAACACACACCATCATACCTACAGTCATAGTCAAATACGCAGATTCTATGGTATGGAGGGATACTAATGGATGAGGGGATAAATGATTTTTTAAAATTTGTTCAGTCTGCAACAAGGGACTCTGAACCTCCTTCCAGAGGGTAGCAGCTTCTACTCCTTATACAGGACATGAGAGAATAAGTGATGTAAATGTCTATAACTGACTCAAAAATAGTAAATAATATAAATAATAAATTGGTCATTAAATAAAAAAGCAAGGGTAATCTTGAGAAGCTCACTACAGAAACTTCACATTTTGAATTGTAATGTTAAGGCTAATTTCTGAATTCTAATACATTTTTTGAAGCATAAACCACACTACTCACCTGCTACCTTTCCACAACTACAGTACTGTCCACATTTGTCTGACCAGTTCCACAAATGCTAACCTGCATCACATAAAGTAAAGAAAAGTCAGTTACAGCAGCAGTAGTGTAATCCTGCATACACTAACTGAACATGTGGATATTGCCCACAGGCAAAGAAAGTGGTTTTAATACAGGTCTGAAAACTGCTGCGGTTCCGCTGCTCTGTATCAGTCACACTGCCTGTCCTTGTTTTTTAATTCAAAATTTCTAATTTTCTGCACTTCTAAATCAGGCTCCATCTCAACTTTCCATGGTTACTCGCGTTCAAGGTTTTTGCCATAGGGCCCCTGGCCTGTTGGGGAGATACTTGTTCTATTGTGTATACAGCTGTAATATCCAGTGAACTCTGTTTCACTCTATGCATTCTCTCTGGTTTTGTTGTTCCCTTTTTCTCCATCTTTCTTTCCAAATCTTTCTCTACATTTCTAAAGGACACGTTACGGGAGTGTCGTCCAGAAGACCAGCACTGTCTCAGCTACCTGCCATTGGTCTCTCCAATTTACTTTGTCACCTTTGTGCTCATGGCACAGTTTGTGCTGGTCAATGTGGTGGTAGCTGTTCTGATGAAACACCTAGAGGAAAGTAACAAGGTACAATAATTTGAAAAACCAAAAAAGTGCACAAATGCAGGTGAATGCATACTCATGAACAAAGATTGCATGTGCACAGCTAACATTTTAGAGACACATAAGTTTGATGTATTTCCATTTTTCTGATGTAGTGGTCACAGTCTCCTTTTTTTTTTGCTCATTCAATAAGTGCTTTTTAATGGACATTAACATTCATTGTAAAATTCCATCAGTCAACCAAAATATATCTACTTTCACAGGAAGCTAAAGAGGATGCAGAGATGGATGCAGAGATCGCCATGGAAATGGAACTGGAGAGACAACAACGCAAGTTAAGCACAACCTCCAACAACAGCTCAGGGGGAGGAACCTATGTTGGGCCATGCCCACATTCACCTGGAGAGGTAGGAGACATCTCTCATACCTCATTAATGAGTTAAGTCAGTTAAGAAATATGAGTGCAATGGAGACTACACAGGAAGTGTAATTAGGGTGTAATGGAAGGAAGTAGCATTGGCTATACTGTATGTGGTACAAGTTTCTCATAAAACAGTATTCAATACCAGTCAAAGATTTGTATAAACTTTATCATTCAAGGGAATGGAAAGGTGTGTCAAAACCTTTAACTGATATTGCTTGTTGCAGTAGATGGTCTTGCAGACGATATGCAAACAATACTCAGTGTTTACAGCTGTGTGGTCTCTGTCTCCCCCTGGAGGAGGAAGAGGTGCAACATGGAGACCAGGACCTGCTGTCTTCAAGGAAGATGTCTGTATCCAGGATGCACTCTCTGCCCAACGACAGCTACATGTTCCGACCTGTACGGCCTGCCAGCGCCCCCTACCCTTTGGAGGAGGTGAATACCAGTCCCCAGGACCAGCATTCAGGTAACTTGTCTCTTAAGCGTTGAACTGTTAGACTGTCAAGATCTGTCTATTGATGTGGGGTTTTGATGCATTGTCTTCCCTTTCTATTAAATGGCCATTAACAATAATCTAGACACCATTGCTAATAATATTTAATAAATTTAACGCTGACTAAGAGTTTTTCCACATGCATGTTTCTGTCTTATATAATGCTTAATACTATGATTTGAATTACTGGGTAAAAGTAAAAAGTTTCAACCTTGTAATAATTACTTGTAATTGTAATTGTAATTAATTAAGTAATCTGTGACACCAAATGTATGTGAAGTTACCAATGCTTCTCAATCAGCTAAAGCCCCAACCTGTACTTTCTGGAGCATTCCAATTGTGATTACAAACTTTAATTTACTGTGATCTTAAAATGACAGCACATTTTGTGAGGGATACAGAATATATGTTGCTGGTAATACACAATAACCGAAGACATGACACAGTGACAAAAAGGAGTGACATATTTTAAAATGGCATTGCAAGTTGCATGCAAGTCCACAAAGTCCTCTGAAGGTGACTAATTGTGTAAACGTAAGGGCACATTTAAGTTCACCCAATATATAAATATATAAATAACCATATAGTTTCTTTAAAATTGGCTAATCAGCATTTCTTCCTTCCTGATAACTGTGTTTTTAACCTGAAATTATGTGTCACCTTAATGGCATGATATGATGTCACTCAAACTTTTTATGAAAATTCTGAAAACAGAAGGCTACACCAAAATGCATTATTAAAATATGTGAATATCTTAGCAATAATGTTTTTTTAAGTTTGTATATATGTTTAACTTTCAATACTAACTCTATCAAAAACACTGGCACAATTGAAACAAAAAACAGAATACTGTAGTTTGCAGTCACATACTTGTGTAAGTGATCATTCTCATCACTATCATTCCTTTTTTTTCTGCATATGGCCGCTGGCTTCAAACTTTCACATCACAATTATAGTACATGACATTATTTGTGCCTTTTATCTCCAGTTTCATCTCAGATCTGCTGAGCACACTAATCTAAGCACTGACAGCACTGTTTTATCTGCAGTCAGATTCTAATGGCATGTTGTGGCCAGGCTGTGGACAGGCCCAGCTCTGTCCCAAGGTACTGACTGCAGTGGATGAGCTGTGATACATGTGAATCTCTGTAACCTTCACACCGGCTCATCTGCTCAGCTGTGGAATGGCTGACTACTCAACTAGAATGGTGGTTAGCTTCAGAACCAAGCTGCAAAGTTAGAAAAAGTAAAAATGAAATCATCATAGCTGTGGTGTTTTGTCCAATGGCAATAAAAGCAATAATAAGTGGCTTTACAGCTTGGACTGAAAGTGCTAACTCAAAATGATCTTGCTCTAACTCTGATATTGCTGCATTGTTTTTAACATATGTTACTTGTTACTGAACGCATAGGTTTACTGGATCTGTTTGTGGAGAATGCCTAAGACCCTGGTTACACAGACTCACAGCAGTTATTGTACACTTCCTCCTAATTTCTGTACAATAACACTTACAGTATATAGAGTTGTCCACTTTGGATTTGACACCCAGGACATATTAAAGTGTTATATGTTACCAGGACCTTAAAGGATAGGTTCAAAAGTGTTTAAGTCTGTCTTTCAACAACAGTCAGGTGCTCAAATGTATATTGACATATTTTTCTCGCTGTAATCATTCCCCGTGGTTATACTGACCATTAAGAGGTCCCTTTCAAATGTGCTTATAACATAAGTGATGGTGTACAGAATTCACTGGAAGATGTGTGACTTTGTCCCCCATCACTTATTCTGTGAGTGCATTGTGAGAGGCTCCTCTTATGGTCAGTATGAACAGGAGGATTTGATTACTGCCAAACCTGTTTCAATGTTCGTATGGGCATCTAGTTATTGTTTTAAGACTAATATTCCTTAGCATGACTCTCTCAGTACTGTACAGTTATATGAAATTCTTCATGTAACCAGGATCCAAAGCATAATATTACATACAGCAAACCAGTCTTATACAGTATGACTCTATCCCTGGCATTCAACTCAGTGCTGATACTTGTAGGGATGCACCAATCCAACATTTTTCTCCCACAATACCAAGTCTGATACCTTCCTTT
Organism: Scomber japonicus; assembly: GCF_027409825.1. Lineage (NCBI taxonomy): Eukaryota > Metazoa > Chordata > Actinopteri > Scombriformes > Scombridae > Scomber > Scomber japonicus. Next base: position 12,353,221 of record NC_070595.1, on the reverse strand, counting down.
AGTGTACCAGTGCTTTCTTTTTTTGCCTACATAAAATGTTATAATATGAAAATATAATAAAAGTATTGCATTGGTGCATTCTTATTGTTTTACAGATAGCATTTCTGCTTTGATGAGTTGATGCTAATGGTTCTCTGTTTAAAACACTTTTTTTTGATAGTGTATTTGAAGAAAATGGAAATCGAATTTTGAATTGGTTCTTCTTCTTGCTGTGATCCAAATATTCTTTCAAGACAAAGTGTTTTCACAATTAAAATTTGATCATGATTGCTGAAATGTAATGAATTCTGATTATAGTAGTAGTGTTTAGGTGTTTGTGTGTACTTCCCAAATATGCATGCGTTTCTTGCAACAATGCATGTATTTGTATGGAGAGTGTGTACAGTACATGTGATGGTGAGTGCTTCTATTACTATTCAAAACCTTTAATATATCTGCACCAACAGGATCAATGACGTCAGTCCACTCCCAGCCATGTGAGAGTTACGCTCTGCTACAGGTACCAGACATTTCCCCAGTTCACCCTCGCCAACTTCCCTCCCTCACCCTGCCCTGCATCGCCCCACCCACACCCAGCCCCTCCCCACGGGCCCTGCGCAGACAGGTGAGACAGGTGACATTCATAATTTTACTACGCTAACATTCATTTATGTCAGATTTATTGACAATAAGACTGATGATGGTGTTTGTTTGTGTTACAGGTGGCAGTTAAATTGGATTCTGTAGAGTCACAGAGTTGTGAGCAACAAGAAAGGCCCACCCCTGTCCATCTGCCTCCCCACTCCCCTTCTCCACTTTCTCCTCTTTCCCCATCCCCATCTCCTCTGCCTCCGCCACCTCCTTCCTCCCCCTCTGCCCTCTCTCTCCCACCATGTTCCCCTACTGCCTTCCCACTCCCTCCACCCTCCCCGTCTCTCCTCCCTCCTCTACTGTCTTGCCCTTCTCCCCTCCCTCCTCTGCCGCCTTCCCCCTCACTTCTTCTACCTCCTCCTCCTCCCTCACCGCGTCTCCCGTTGCGCCCCGCCAGTCTTCGGAGACATAGACCCCCCTCTGCTGCCTCCCTCTGCGACCCGGCAGATGAGGAAGTGTATCACATCACCAGCTCGGCGCAGCACATGTGGGGAGATGAGGAGGGAGGTGGGCAGGAGAGCAGAGGGAAGGCTGGCCGCAGTCACTCCCTCTCCCCTTACATCTCCCCGTACTCTCTCGACTACTCCACCTTCTCCCCTCCTCCTCCACCGCTGCCACCTTCTTCCTCGAGGAGCGCACTCAGTCTGCTTGGGGCGGGGCTGAAGGGCCGTGACTTTCGGAAGGGCTTTAGCATTGATACCCAGGGTTTACTGGACAAGCCGTCATCATTGTCTGCTGGTTACCCCGACGACCAGCGGCGCCACTCCATCGAGGTCTGCCTACCACAGGCTGTCATCACAAGTGACAACCAACACTTTGTAGAGGGGGTCCAGCGGTCAGAAAAGAGTGCTCAGGCTTTTCCTGTGAGGGTGCAGTCAGTCGGGGGTGGCCACAGAAAGAAGAAGATGAGCCCCCCTTGCATTTCCATTCACCCACCATCAGAGAGGGAGCACCCAAAAATGGGCTCACCTCCAAAACTGGCTGACTGCAGCATGATGCTGAGACGAAGGACACCGTCCTATGATTTGACCCCACACATACAGTCAAACACACACACACAAGACGTCTCGCCAGATACACAGATGCACCGAGCGCTCACACCTATCCATGTACCACTGCAAGCACACTCACCAACTCACACGCTGACACCCTCGCGGGCCTCCACACCGACACGCATGCAGACATACACTCCACCGCACACATCCACACCGACACACCCACACATTCCCATCAGCCCAAACATCTTTATCCAACCTCATGCACCTCTTGTCCCAACCACTATGCCTTTCTCACAGACACACTCCCTCTCGCCTTCTGCAAGGCACTCCTCTCTCACAGGGGACTACATCCCCCTCCCCCAATTCACCTTTGATCAACCACAGTCCAGATATCTGTCAGACACCGATACAGCCACTTGCTCTTCCCCTTTTGACAGCAGACTTGGAAGCAGTGCTGGATTCAGTGCAAAGAATCGGAGGACCGCCCAATGAACATCAAGCATCGCCTTCAGGTAGTGAATTAATTGGTCCAAAACCTCTGAAGCTGGAGTAGAGGCTGACCTCATCAGAGATTGGTGCTGCCGGAAAGAATGAGAGAAAGAAAAGTTTACTTGGAGAGGGATACTTGTGTTTTGGTTTGGTTTTAAAGAATAGTGAAAAGACATTGGTTACTCTCTCCAGAGAGACAGTGGTACAGTCCCATCCTAGAATAACACTGGACACATTTTCCTAAATCCAGTGACAACAGATCCACTGAGGCTGTACCAGTCAAACAGTATCCACTGTACATGGTGTGTTTGTGACTAATACTAATAATGCACCAGGACTAAAGCCACCTAACTCCGTAGCCAAAGTTTTTTTGACACACTGTCCCCACCCACGCAAGCCAATCAGGAAGCAGCGTCTGGCTGATGACCTCTGACCTTACCAGGAAGTGGTTTGTGAAATGCGAGCGTGGGGGGAATCGTGGGATATGCAACTTCAGGTTTTCTACAGAAGTTCTGCTTGCCCCTCATCTGCTCCTCGATCACATTGATCAGAGCAGAACTGTGTGTGTGTGTGTGTGCGTGCGTGAGTGAGCGTGTGTGTGTTTTCCTATGTGTGAGTATTGTCAAATCTGTTGTCATGGAAGTTGGCCATGTTATTCTTACGCCTGCAACGACAGAGGGGGAGCAGGGCAGAGCTGTAGTGTATGTTTATCTGTGTATCTGTGCAGTGTAAATAAAGGAAAATACTGTATTTGGTGAGATTAAAAATAGCTCTATCCATATGCACATATTTTTATAGAGATCTAAAAATGTTTTTTGCACACAAATTTGAATTTCAAGTTGCTTGTTTTTCCTCCGTTGTCCTCTTGTGAATGTATGTTTCTTTTCAAAGACCGAGAGAGAAAAGTAAAGGAGATCAACTCTCTTTGAAACAGGCTAGCCGAGGTTGACGACTGGGATTTTATTTTTCTATTTTGAAAAAAAAGAGAAAGAAGAGGAAACAGGGGTGTGATGTGTTTCTGTAGCTTTGTCTCAGATTTCTATGTATTTGGTGTCTCAATAACAGTCTCAAGAAGCAGGCTCAGTGATGCAAGAAAAGTGCAGACAGTACAGTTTATGACTTGTTTAAATGTTCTAGGACCTGTTGTGACTGCTGACTAAACCTGTGTGTTCAAATCCAAATATGGCTATTATTCCAAAAGAATATTTTTTTCTTTTTTATTAATAACTTTCTTTGTTATGATAAATTATGAAATAACTGTATGCTGGCTGTGAAAAAAACACATGTACATATACAATGTGAACAAATCAAAAAAAAAAATTCAAAGAAGAAAGTGTGACATGGCATCACTGAGCCTCCCTTCTACAGCTGTTTTCAAGCTGGATCAGTTATGACACCACTTAGTGTGTCTGTACATCTAAAGACAACCAAACTAACTAACTTACTAAATATGTGTAGCCAGAGTGCAATAATAATATATACTTGTGGAAAATATAGTACCATCCATACAACATAATACAGCCACACTCTTGTGTTCGTACATACTGTAGAACTGCTATATATAATATAAACCCATTTTGTATGATGATTGAGAGTATTTCTAGTGTTCATGCTACTATAGGTACTTGCCCCTCCACCCTCCCCCCCCCACCCACCCCTACGCATGGTGGCGGTGGCTTGGGTGTGGCTGGCAGCAGAATTAGGTACTGTAGATTCCTCTAAAAGCTCAGGCCCACCCACTGATGGTGTCACTGTAAAGCAGAAGAGTTACATGCATTTCTGCTGTGGACTCAATAAGCCATTCATTATTCCTTTCTTATCCTCACTTACTCACCCTAACACATCAAATTGACACTGCATATTAGTTACCTACAAATTAGTTATGGCAAATTAAGCTATCCACAAATTAAATCATGTAAACCCTAATGTGTGAATGACAATGTATGACAAGTGTTTTCCTTCCAGTTGCTGAATGATTCCTTTAAAAAAAAAAAAAGCCATTCCTGTATTCTGGCACAGCACAATATGTATTTTATTCTATTTTGTGCACAGTCTGGTTTGGCACAGGTACACAAGAAGCATGCTTATGAGCTACTTGGTACTGATTCCCCTTTCAAAGGCAGCTGGCTGGGACAGCGTCTTTATTTTTCTGATCAGCATGTAACATGCACATGTCCTCAGTAATCTGAGTGAAAACCAAAGTGCTTTGATGCTGTACCATAGCACCATAGACTCAGTATTTTATATTTGTGCAATGGAAAGAAAAAATATATATCATGTTAGGCATTGCCAACTTTATTTAAAATGATTTGTGATTGATTATCTGGGTCAAATGATCATTAACATGTCGTTAAAAAGTATCAAAACAGTTTGACAAAATGTTAGACCTGACCTAAAATGTCTCCAGCTTTGTTTTGTGTTTTTGACAGATAAAGAGACTTGTGAACATGATAGTGAAAAAAAATACAAAAGGAGGTCCAGATCATCATCTTATATTCATTTCCCTTCTACACTGTCATTAGCTTGCCCTGTCCCACGCAGTATGCATATAGAAAATATAATATGAAATGAAAAACAAACAAGCAAACAAGATGTTGATGGTATCAACATTTTGTACATTAGCCTGATTTTGCTGCAGGTCAACACCATTGACCTTTGAATACTGTACTATAGTGGAGCCTTCTTATTGGTTGTTATCCTTTGATAGAGCCATATTCAACATCTGTGAGTTCAGGTCTAAGTGAGGCAAAAATAAAAGGCAATGGTAGAAAAAAAAAGGTAGAGTAAAAAGGCTCCTGAACAGTGAAATTGCAAAAACATGGCTGCTGATTAACGTAGCTAGTTCATCTTTCGATAGCGCTCTTCTTCCAGTTCTGACATACAGGATCACATCTGATGTCGGATTCTGAGTTGTTTTCCTCCCTCCAGAACATGTCACAGTTGGTCATCATCTTGGTTTCAGATCATTTTTATACAGTATGTGCTTGAACACACTGTTATTGTACAACTGCTTATGTCCTGTTTCATGTCCCCTTCCTGCACAGATTAGTCTGTGACGGCAGGTTTTAAGTAGTCTGAAGACAGCCTCTGTCTCACTCTTATTTAACGTAGTGCAGACACCTCCGATCTACAGCAGATTGCCATATTAATCAACACAGTTTGGTAGAGTGACTGCATACTTGTTCTTACGATTTACAGATCTTTGGATCTCAGTATTTAAATCCTGTTTTTGAGGAAACGGTTTTGACTATTGCATGTTCTCATTAAAAAAAAAAAAATCTTTTGGGAGAGAATCATCTGGATGTTTTAGAGATTTTGATATTTGCATTTTCAGATGTTTCCATTTGTAGATTGATTACCTAATTGCACTGGGCTCTGATTAATTGGTATCTGATAATATACTGATTAAATGACCCTGTTCTTTATTGTCCAATGCAATACTGGGTGGTTATTTGCTGTATGAGGACAGAGCTCCTCTTTATACAGTTTTCTAGAGAGAAGCGGAAACCTTGTTGGTCCTATTTTATTTGGAACCAACGTTATTTAATGTTGATGTGAACCTTTTTCACACTGACTTTTCCTCCTAATACTCTCAAACATGGTAGAACTCTGGTGATGGTGAATCTAATTAACTGATGTATATTTTATGTAGGAGTAGCTTCAGCCCTAATACTCTGTAAAGGACAGATGAGGATAGTGATAAGTTGTTTTCTCTGGGTTGGGTTATTGAGCTGGTTACAGCATTGCAATGACGCTGTTCACGCTCTCGACATAACACAAGTGTTGCCGCATGAAACCAGACTCCAGAAAGTTCAAACTGTGATAGAACTTGAACTTTGATGAATCAGAAGCCTTGTGTTTTTCTTTCTTTATTTCTTTCTTTCTTTCTTTTTTTAAAAAAACCCTTCAGTGATTGGCCCAGGCACCCCCACCCCCAAACCCCCGAAGCCTTATAAGGAGGGGAGGAGGTGTGTTCTGTCTGTCAGAGGAGGGCCAATTTGTCTGCAATAATAAGCCCTCCATTATTTTCCGTAACAGAGGGAGAAGGGAAGGGACAGAGGAAGTGTTTAAAGGCTCGACACACAGTCGGACTCTCTACATTGTATCGTTGCTGATTATTGTGTGATGACCAACCATTGTCCTGAAGGATGTTTCCCTGTCAATTAAAAAATACAAGATTTTTTTATTCCTGGCACATGTTGTCTGCTTTATTTATTGTTTGTGGTTTTCATTTGTTCATTAAGGATTTATTATATTATATTATTATTTATAAACAGTGGTAGACTAAATACAGATTAGCGATTGCCTCCCAACCACACCCATCTTTGTATCTTTTTTTCCACATAATGTATAAAAGTTAGTTATGGCAATGTAAATGTGGCGATGCTGAAATTAACAAAATAATAACAGTAATCGTGATGTTGATGTTGAGATATCCCCCAGAGACACCTATTAGGGGTGCTATGGATAAGCCTTTGTACATCACATTGAGATGTTTGGATTAGGTTTTGAAATTGGATATTATGTTTGAGTGAAGAGGCTCACAGAAGAGAACAGTACTTCCTGTGCATATGTAGTTATGGTCAGCAAAGGAGGAAATCTATCAATGGTAAAAAAAAAAATTAGATCTATTGGTCAGTTTACAAGAGAGAACTAGCACCAAGTCAGTGCAAGATGTGTGTACCTACAGTTTTATTTCAGACCTTTGAGTAATCCAGAAATTGTAATTTAAGCGTTGAAAAAGAAGGTAGACAACAGGACAAACAGGAAATTAGGTAATTTGGGCCCAGATTTTCACCACAGTGGCATCAATTTTACAGTAAGCCCTGATCAGATATGCATCCTCTGTGGATGACACCTGTGCAACACTTTTACTTTAATAACAGGAGCGCACACAGGTATGTTAATCTGATTAGTTCACAAGCTGTTTGTATGATGTTGAATTAAGGACATACCAGTGAGGGAATTACATCCATCTGTTAGGAATCATGCATGAACAAAGGATGTTTTGCAACCTTGATGCAACTTGACTTTTAATTAGACATTTTGTAGAATCCAATGTTATAAAAATGTGAAATTTGAAATTACAGTCAGCATGAATAAGGGCAGGTGGACTTGATCACGTAAATCACTCATTACCTCTTCTATAATTTGCACTGCAGTAAATCACAAGTTGTTTATCATGACATTAAAGCAGGTTTTAAGATATCCAATATGAAAGCCAGCACATACAGTATATTCATCCATATAGTTGAGTTTCCTACTGCAGGTAAATGCCAGGTCACAACCACCAGGTGGCGTTGTTTGATTGTCAAATAAGGTTTCTAAGAATATGTGAAAACTACTTAAATCATTATAGTAATTATCAAGCAACATTTTAAAGAATTTTCTGCCTCTCACATACAGAAGAAACACACCCATAAAGAAATTATAGAACAGGCAAGAGTAACCCAGCCATGGAATCTAAACCCTGCAAAATACAGTAAAATTGTAGTTTAACAACATAACAATACTTGTTTATTTTAATGTCATGAGATGATGGAGCCTTCTACGATTGTGTGAATATGAGACTACTAAATGTTAAGCCCCTAAACTTTTTTTTTTGCTCCAGGATTGTGAATTCATTATTCAGAATAAGAATCAGAATCAACGTTATTGTCATTATACAGACAGCACAACAAGATTTGATTGTGCAACCTCTAAAAAATACGCATAATTAAGTGCAAGTAACAGCAATGGAATATTGCACAACCCTTATTGCCCCGCCTAATCTACAGCTACATTTATTGCACTGTCTCAAGAGTTTATAGATATTTATTATATATTGCACAGTCCATATTGCACAGTCCATATTGCACAGTCCATGTTGCATAGAGTTCATATTGCACTTTAATACATCTGGTTAAAAGATGAAGTTGTGGTGGTTGATTGTTCAGTCTACAAGTGCGGGCTATGAAGGCCCGATAATGCCTGCCAGATGGTGTATCCATGTAATTCAACACTAGATGGTGCTGCTGTACATGATATACATGCTTAAAATGCAGCAACAACCTTTAGTGCATAAGTGATTGGTGTGTGTGTGTGTGTGTGGCTTAGTATGTATGTGTGTTTGTTAGTGAAGTAATGTCAGTTGTAATATGTTCCTGTGAGAAGTAAAGGTCACAATGACAGAATCAAAGAAAAAATAAAAGCCCCCCCCCTCCTCCTAAACCTGTCATAAGCTGCAGTCCCCGCTAATAACTTTTCCTTTAAAATGCCAATATTTATTTAAGCCTTTGTCTGGTTGATAAATGTACTATTGCAGGTTCAATTTTAATTTGTTGCCCACTGGTAGTAACATCAGTCTTGAGCTTTTTTGTTCATTCAACATTGCTTTTGATGTGTTTCAAACAGATCCTGCTTTTAAATGCAGCTCTGCTTTGCCACAATTGAAATTGGCCAGTCAAAGCTGAGTTGAAAGGCTGTCTTTGGCTGTGACCATTAAAGAAACATCTCTCTTTTAGGCTTGTATTTGCTTTGAAGCATGATTTAAAAAGCCAGACTTGCAAGCCTGTCCTCTCAAGAAAAATGACTATAGGTCATAATGTCTATCGCCAAAAAGTACCTATAGTTATGCTTGAGTTACAGATGCCATCTCGCAGCCATTGTAATTGTGACCCTACGATTGTCATAGTGTTTTCTGTTGCCATAATGACAAATGTAATAACTTTAGCCCACACCACGTTTCAAATTATCATTTGCCCAAACCATGGTCTTTCGCTAACCCTAACCAAGTGTTTTTTGTGGCTTAATCAGACCTTAACCACAACATTGTCACACCATAATTCATCATTCTTTAACAGTGATTTGTAATGACTTTTTTAAGTGTGACCTTTTTGGTCATTTAATTTGGAGGACTTGTTGGACTTGCAGATAGACTCACACTCATCATATGTCTCTGTGCTTATTTAATCTGCAAACAAGTCACTAACATTATGATCCCAGCTCACCAGGTTCCCATCTTTATAGTACTATGAAACATCCTATTAGCTTTTAATTGGATATCCACATTTGGTTGTTGAGGAAAACACCCCACAAGCTGGGTCATACCACTCTTTAAAAAGCTCCCTCTTTCAACACCTGATTAGATTCAATGTGAAGCAGCTTTTTCAGTCAATGGTATGACAGCTTTGTCTTGAGGGACAGCAGTTATAAAGCCATACAAGTAAGTTTGTTCTTGGAGTGGCGGCAGGGCCGTGAGTTTTGGCTGGTAAACTAGGCTCTAAACAATGAGTATATCCTCCTCTGAAGTGTCCTTGAGCAAGCCAGTGAATCCCAATCAGCCTCATGGGTGGTGCTGTGTGGCTGATGGTGACCTCTGCCACTCCCTTGAGGGGGTTTGAAGTGAGAAGAGAATAAAGATCAATAAGATATAACTCAATTCTAGTGGATTAAACAGAGCGCGACAACTCTGTGGGGGGCTTCTTTTACTCCAAAGTGTACGGATAAGTTACTTGGTCTATGGGTGGCATGGCCTCTGATGCTCAAGACAACACTGCTTGATTTTCCTTTCTTACTGTGACAAAACTAACCAGAAACCTGAACTTTTCAAATATAGGGAAACAACAAGGGGCATTATACAAAATGATCCCTTTTTTCAGAACATCTTTTCTCAGCCCCAAGTTATCTGTTTCAGATGATCTCCCACATTAAAAAAGAAATAAGTGAGAAGTCAATTACCTTCTTACTGCTCTCTTAGGAAATCAGTGTTGGGGGTCACTACGATAGTTCCATTATAAAAATGATTATATTGTTATGTCTCCATCTTTTCATCCATGAGAATATTGCTACAGCATGCGGGGGGTATCAAGGCAAGGCTTTGAGAGAGTGTGAACATATGTTGTGGTAAACTGTCTAAATAATGTGCTATGATTTAGCTTGGCATGACATTTAAAGTGGTTGCTACAAAATGCTGAAAATTGGCTACAGGGAGACCATGTGCTGCTGGTGGAGATGAAGCAGGCACATGATAAACCTCCAGAGTTTCCAGAGGAGCCAGTGGTGAAAAGAGGGCTGATGGAACAGCCATCTGTATGACTGAGCTATATTGGGAAATTTGATCTATGAAGTAGACCCGTGAGTCTGGTTCTTGGCTGTATGGTCAAGGATGTAAACTGTTTGTGCTCATTCGGGTGGAGGATAATTCATATTTGTTGTGGCTGTTGTATCAGAGGGTAAAACATCATCTACTTCTTGTACCAGTGAGGTGACTCATCTTGCCAGTTTGCTTGGGGAAGCTGTACTTCCCCAGGTTTTGCTTCAAGCTGTTGGCATTCAAAATCAAGCACCAGTATCTTCCTCGACTTGACGGTGAATTTCCTGAAGCTCCTTTGCTTCTCTCCTCTGTTGTTGTATAGCTGCTTGGATACTGGATGGAGCCTGCAGGGAAAGTAGCCACAGATGACACCTGCAAGACTCGCTATGCATGTAGCTTCCACTGATGGAGGATAAAGTCACTGCTTCACCACTGCTGCAGTGGGTGGGTGATCCATGTGGCGGTAGGATCCAACTGCAATTGGTGTGACAGAAATACACGTTTTCTGTGGGAACATGTCCAGGGTGAAGAATTGGGGTTTTTGGTGCACATTAAATGTTGTGTAACAACATAAGGAACACGAGATGACTCAAAACCCACCTCTTTTATGGCAAGAAAGAAAATATATTTTTGATTTTAAAAATACAACAAAACCTTATGCTTGATAGGAGGTCACAGAATTAACTATGCAGGAAAAGGTCAAGATTTGTGGTATTTCGTGATTCAACCAATGGCGCAGTAGCAATCAAGGATGTAGTCATGCTGCTTAGAGAAGTGGAATAATTTCTGATCTCATCATATTATTCCATTGGTGGCTAATGAGGCTTATAGGGGCTCAGTCTGGCAATGCTCAGAGAAAGGAGTGGGTGGGAGCTGACTACCTGACATCTTGTACGACTGAACACAAAATAAGAATAAGGCTAACGGTTGTTTCACTTCAATAATTACACTGCAATGAGATTTCAAATGAGTTCTGAGGAGCTGCACCACAATTTCAGAGTGTATTTCAGGAGTTAATTTTCAAAGTATCAGTTTTGAGGAAAAATAACATTAAGTTCATTAAACATTTTTGAAATGTGAAGTAGAGTATATATACCTCAGAAATGTATTTTGTGTTATCAATCATTTATAAGATGGTGTTATTCTCTATTAACACTTACAATGCAAATGTTGCCTTCCTTACCTGCTCTCCTCTTGAACTCATCTCTCTCTATCTTATCCTACTGAACCTCCTACCTAAGAATGAGAGTCCTTTTATGTTCAATGGAAGCACTTTGAGAATGAGTACTGTACAAGCACAGATGAGTAGATGAGTATTGTACTTGTATAGATTGTGCATGAGTGTGTCTGTGTGAAAGAGGGAGAGAAGTGAGGCATTGATTTATTGTATCTGATTACTGCATCTGGAAACCACAGGAAATGCTGAATTATACTCTCAATAAAAAGATATGGAAATATAAGGAAAACTAATTGATCTCTCTCTCTCTCTCTCTCTCTCTCTCTCTCTCTCTCTCTCTCTCTCTCTCTCTCTCTCTCTCTCTGTGTGTGTGTATGTGTGTGTGTGTGTGTGTGTGTGTGTGTGTGTGTGTGTGTGTTTGGATGTGCTAGATACTGTAGCATCTGTTTTCCTGTCCTCATATTTGTGGTTGGGTAACATGTCTCCCTCTGTGTGTGTGTGTGTGTGTGTGTGTGTGTGTGTGTGTGTGTGTGTGTGTGTGTGTGTGTGTGTGTGAGGGAGAGAGAGAGAGAGAGAGAGAGAGAGAGAGAGAGAGAGAGAGAGAGAGAACGAGTTTGTGAGTGTTGCACAAGCCTTGCGGCTACTCTGTCTCCCAGACAGCTGTTTGGTGACCTGGTAACACCTCCCCTCTCTCCCAACATGTCACACACACACAAACACACTCCCACACACATGGCAGCCCAGCATGTCTGCCACCACTGGTATCCCCAAGCCATCACACACACATACATACACAATCACATGCGGACACCTCCAGTCCCACCCACTCAGTGGTCTGATTGTCCAGCATTGTCCGGTCATAGCTTGAGTCAGTACACACACATTTTTTTTTAATTTCAACAACCTTCTGAGAAGTTGACTTTTAATGATCAACAGCAGAACTAGATCTTATTTTTGTTCATGGTTCAAATTACTTAGGACTCCTTGAAATAATGGAGACGCCGACTATAAGGGCCAACTGCTGTACTGAGGGCTTTGCAGGTCAACCCTTGTAACTCAGCCCAAATAAACCTCACTGAAATGCAGACAGCTCTAGGGGTTTACATGTGCTTTCGGCAAAGGGCAGGGGTAGAGCTCATGTAAGCAATTTTAAACAGAAAATGGCAGAAAATAACTGCAACTGCAATGTCCTGGGACATACACAAATGTAAAAACACATGCTACTTTTTGAGAAACTACAGCAACAGAGTTCAAACTTATGCGTAAAATGTTCCTTTAAAGGTTTCAGGGTTCCTGCAAAATTCCTGCAGTCGTAAAAAGTCTTTGTTCACCCTTTTGAAGGTAATTTGGATTTCATGGGAAATTGCCCCTCCTCTACATGAGTTTAGTGGATTTCGGCAACACTTGTGGCAGTATTCCCTTTGTAATCCTGAAGGATTTGGCACAGGAATTATGAAAACTGAAAGAGGTTTTTTTGGCATTTGGTCAAATGCATTTATGTTAGGCACTGATTTCCACCAAGGGTGTGTTACGCACCTATTCCTGTCTGTGATATTCATGTTCAGAAATTTGCAGCCAACTGTCTGGAAAGAGTCCAATGTGAAAGCTTCGCGGGTACCATCTGACATTGTCCTTCTGGCTTCAGTGGACCATGATCGCTGATTTGCACAGGAGTAGTTTGCAGCAGAGTGTGACACAGTCAGAGGGAGAAAGCACCTCCACATCAGGTATGTGTGTACCCTCCTCCAGTTCCACCTACAGTACAGCTGAAGATACTTTGCTGTTCTTGACCTGTTATCTGTTCGGCCCTGATGTCGATACACAACTACAAAATGGATGAAAAGATAGATCGCAATTCACTAATTGTATCAAACTACCTGTGCTTTCAATATTCTGTTTCTCCCTCTTAACATACTGTATAATTCCCTGTAATACTTACTGCCTATGTTTTATTTGGAAATCTTGATCGTGACTTTGCCCTTTTTGTCACTCTTGGTTATCTCAGGAAAAAGAAATGCATTCAACACTTTCTTTGCAAGAGACAAATCACAGCAGATTTCAGCAGAAAATGTTAGATTGCCTTTAAACTTTCTAAATTAAACAAACTCCAAAAAAAGGCAGTTGCTTTATCTTATCCTTGGCTCCTTTGGAGTGAAGACGATAAACTGATGATCAGCTCAGCATGCCTGCTTATACTGTATACTCCATCCTTCCTACAGTATGACCCTTAAAAGTGGGTACTGACTAGAGGCTACATTCTGTATACCCTCCAGCTTACTAGAAAATAACTGAAAATGACAAACAGGTCACTGGTCAAATGTAGGTTATTGTGTCTCCATTAATGTGTCAAATCAATATTGAAAGAGAAATCAGTACAGTAGATGTTCTAATTGCAATGCACTGTGGGTAGCTTGCGCAGCTTGGACAAGTGAGCTACAAGGATATAGGCGACTACAGTACCATAAAATGTCAAGTCATGAGAATATTGTAATTATATTTCCACGGGGAATAGAGTATAATTATGTCTGTGATGAACAGTTTTAAAGGTTTAGTGACTTCATGGTACTTCGCTGCATTCTTATTCCCTGTACTGAAAGGCTACTTCTCACTTTAAATTGCAATTATATGCTCTAAGGTATTAAAGTTGGAATTCTGCAACATTCCTACTGTGCTTGTATAGTGAGTCTTTGATAGTGAGTTTTTGCAGAATTTCTAATCCCCCATGTGAACACTTTAACAGCCTTAAAATCTTCCTCAAGGAATTTGTATGCTGTAGACTGCTTAATAAGATATGATAAAAAAAAAAAAAACTTTATGAATCCCATAGGAAATTCTTGTGCCATCAACATGCCCAATGAAACAGAAAGACATTTTTAGTCAAATCTAAATGCTGGGACCTTACTGCACTGCGTTCTGATCTTATTTGGATGGTATCACTGTAATATTTCTGCTGTGGCATGCTATAATGTGTTTGTGATACCTGATAATGAGCTCCTGGTGACCTGGCTGAGGCTTATGGCATTTTTAATGTCACAATGGCATTCTGTGACATTTTTATGACAGCCTTGCTACTCCCAGGTGTGCTGTGGTTTTTGTTGGTGCATGTGGCCTGTTCTTGTACTGGAGTTCTTTCTTGTGCAGTTAGAAAGGGTCTCTGGTAGATTGAAACTTGTCGGTTTACTCTCCACCCCATACAAGTGTGGCTGCATGGTGCATCGCCGCTCCATGATGAATCCTAAAATAGCATTTTTTAAGCTGCAGAAGCATGAATAGCACAGATTTACAGCACATTCACATGCCTAAGAGGAATAAGTGACCAGTATTCAAACATAACATACACGCACGCACGCACGCACACACACACACACACACACACACACACACACACACACAAAACGCTGTCTACTCTGCACTTCTACAGTCGTTTGCTCAGTCAGGTGTGAATTGTGACAGTATACCCATTTGTGAGGCCCATACTATTGCATGTAACATGCCCCCTTCCCCACCCCTTCTCTCTCTTTTTGAAGCTCTCTCTCTCCTCCGTGCTCCACTAATCAGCGAGTAAGAGAGCATGAAGAGAGATTGTTAGGATGGGTGATGTGGAAATACATGACAGCTTCCAAGTCAAGGAGAGAAAGATTCACTGATGATGAGCCTGCTAATATGCTAGATAGATAGATAGATAGATAGATAGATAGATAGATAGATAGATAGATAGATAGATAGATAGATAGATAGATAGATAGATAGATAAATGTTCTGACCTTCTCTGATGGGGAAGTTGAGTGAAAGTGGCATCTGACATTTGGCCTGACATTTTTATGACCACTCTGACCTGTACATCTATCCTATAGGTCGTCCTTGAGCGCTTCCCATTAATTAATGTATGTGTTTTCACTTGGATTCAGCCTAAACCATCTTGTGGCACCTTAGAAAACTTCAATCTCCCGGACTATTAAAAAAAAATATGACATGATTGTTTAAGCATGCAAATAAAAACATATGCTGAGACAGATTTAAAATGAAATTGGGTGAAAAAATGAACTTGACTAACTTGTGAAACAAAATATTGTACATCTTATCACAATATTTCCCATGCAGTCCAAAAGTTTTCTTTTCTGTCCATAAAATGGATTTCATACCCCTTTATCCCCAATTACCTTGGAAGGAACTCTCCTAATTTTACACGAGGAGGTCAATTTACAATCATGGGTAGTACTTGTTTTTTGTGGCTATTGTAGGACTTTTCTTGACCATGAATTTGTTACATAAAGTCTGCATTGCACCCTGGGCGTGTGGAGTTGGAAAGATGCAGGCATTTACAGTTCCAGGCAGGCAGTGTCAGACGAGATCATGCTATTGGTTGCACTGTATGGTCCTAAAGGATAATAATGTGTCATTCTTTTTAAAATCTGAATCCAGTAAACCTCCACACTTTATAGACCAAATCACCAGAATACCCATTTAACACACTTGCAGTCCTTGTAGACCTTGCGATCACAGGGACCCAAAACTAACTTGTCATTTCACACAAGAGATTAAAATAGCTCAGATTTATTCGGAGTTCTAGTATTTAACAGTGATGGTAGCAGGATTGCGAAATTTACAAGTTTTCACGTTTACATTTAAATATCTATTTAACTAAATGTCCGTGTTCTCTGTTTCCAGGTCGCAAGCAGAACAGGTAAAGGTATGCAACCTGGACAACTTTGTAAGATGAATGACCAATGAGAGAGAAAGACTTCCACAGGTAACAACATAGCCAGCAGTATTATTACATTGATGGAAACGCACATTTAAATATTTTAACAATTACTATTTTACATTAGTCGTGATTTATGAGTTTAATTTTACAATTAAATTACATTTGAACCGGTTACCTTTTCTACCACTTCACACGCCTTGCTCTTCATTCACATTCACAAGTTGATTGGTTTGCACACACCAATGTGTATGCCCACACCTAAACTTATCCACAAAGGTAGCCTAAGTGAAGATGGAGCAGTTGACTTTCATTGGATGAATTGTAAGCTATTTATTATTTGCACCACTGTTGGTGAATGTTTTACAGACCCTTGCAGTGCTCCAGATTTCCGGATGGATTGACTCACTGTATAAAAATCCCCAAAAAACACGAATGGAGGCAGTGAAGAGACGGTTATTTTTCACACACACAAAAAAGAGATGCAGGTGCTGTGTTTGGTAAAAAAGACAGTAGAAATTGTTTTCTTCATCATTTGTGATGCAGCCCAACTCTCCACGTCTGTCTTTGACTGAACTACTTCCTGAAGGAGCTTTAGCGCAGAGAGCAGGGGAGAGAGGAGTGAGGGGAGAGCGACGGACCGACAGTCCGTCTATCTATCCAGCTGCCCCTGCCTCTGCAGAAGCGCACATGCATACACATAGACAAAACGCGAAATCACACGCACGCGTGCCCATACAGCACACACGTACACTCTCTCACATACACGTGCACGACGAAAGAGAGAGGAAGAGAGAGCTAGAGAGAGAGAGAGAGAGAGAGAGAGAGAGAGAGAGAGAGAGAGAGGTTGAGAGCGGGTCCCATGCACGGTTTGCAGGCTGCTGGAGCCGCTGTACTGTAGTCTATGTGCGTATGAGTCTATGTGTGCGTCCGGCGGCTGCTCGCCTGCCTCTTCCCTCCTCTGCGCTACTCTCCTCGTCCGGGACAGGAATAACGGGATACCGGGAGCTCTAATCATACAGAGGCAGGTTGAGCCCCCACAATGCGCGGGGCCAGTAGAGATTGCAGTGGAGAATCAGCGGTAGGCGCACACACAATGAAGATTGGATTACAACAACAGTGATTTTATTCGCAGCTGCGCGCACGTGAAGTGATAAAACGGGGGATTTCATTCAGGGTTTCTTTCTTTTTTTTTTTTTTTGGACACGGAGGGAATAATTCATTGCCAGAGATTCGGTGATTTTTTTCCTCTCTCCTGTTGTGCAGTGTTTGTGAGTGTGATCACCATCGGAGGCTGCATGGTTTCTCAGAGGAGAGAGGGGACTGTTGCAATGTCATCTCACACCACTATTTTGGAGCTCTGTGGAAGGGAGATGCTGTAAGTACTTTGCCATTTCTCTTATTTTTCTCTGATCGTGGCTCGTGGTGATCAAACGCCGTCTCTGTCTCTCCCCTTCTTTCTTGATTCGCGGGCGCTGTGCGGGTTTTACCCACAGGCATCCCATATCCAAAGTGCGGCACCCACACTACGGAGAGCACAGCTGCCCCTAAAACACGAACAACTGGGATTTATACGATGCGAGGTTGGCAGTCTGAGATGAGAAGAAAAATCTAATTGTGCTCTCTCAGCTCTTACGTCAAGTGTTATAATTTCCTCATAATTCATAACGCTGGCGCAGTGAGCGCAGCGCAGCCTGCTTCAAAACGCATCTGTATACATTTCTCAGCTGGACAAAACAAGCTAAACACATGTCTCCCTTTGCTTAAAAAATAACCTTAAATTCATTGTACAGTTGAAATACAAGGCATCGTGCCTCCGTCTATAGTTTGGCACAGGCACCCCACATCCCCAATTAATTAATTAATTAATTAATACTGTGTAACCAACAGACGCTGTGAATCCAGTTTTACCCAAAGAAGATGAGATTAACGCCACACAAATTAGGAAATGGGCGTGCTTTCTGGTGATTCTTCACCGAGGTTGGAGAACACGTTGCGGGGTTCTGTCGCGCCACCGGTTGGCACAACTTCTAGCTCTTCACCATCCCATACCAGGACGATCAGTCAGTGTCACATTAAGGTGATACCCGGGAACACACCTCTTATTTTCTAAACTGTAATAGAGTTTTAGGACCACGTCTTGAGTCCGTTCCCTGTATCAAAACGCGATGGAAAGTGAACACATGCAGGCATTTTCCCTAAAAGAAATAACAAATAAATAAATAAATATTTCACTCTGTCAGGAGCGTCTTGGCCACGAGTGGAGGAAGCAGGCGCACGGTGTACCAGTAGGGGTCGCACTTGTATTGTGTTGGCTTCATTGAACCTAATGGGGAGATCCAAATGAATTTACATCTCCTCTCTCTTCTCCCCCTCTCTCCATCTCCTGTTCTCGGGATTCAGTCACGTTGTTGAAGCGCAGTTCTTCTATCACAGAGAAGCTCTCTCTCTCTCTCTCTCTCTCTCTCTCTCTCTCTCTCTCTCTCTCTCTCTCTCTCTCACTCTCTCCCTCACTCTGTGGCTCTCTCTGTAAAGCTGCAGCCCATGGAGGGGCAATCCATATTTTTATGATAGCAAAAGGAAATAATGTTTTAACCCACTACCTCCCTCCATGTAGATTGAGGCCTTATTGTAGACTATAGCTACTCTGCCTAAGGTTTTCCTGCTTTTAATATCAGCAAGTGTGTGTGTGTGTGTGTGTGTGTGTGTGTGTGTGTGTTTGTGTGTATGAATGAGAAGATATAAGAGAGGAAGAATGAGAGAGAGAAATATATGTGATTGATCTGATCACTCCTTTATTTACATATGATGAAGACAGTATTAATAAAACAGGTAGAGTCAGAAGACACCGCTTCTGAGGCTTAAAAATCAAGTCGCCAGCAGTCACAAAAGAGATTGCTCCTGCAAAGCAGTGCAGCTCTGTGTTTCAAATTCATCAACGTTGTTCATGCCTGAATAAAACCTGAAATCACCTCTGACTCCAGACTTCAGAGAGAGCTTCAGATTCCTTTCTATTCAGGAGAGGACAGAAGCACTGCAGCTTTAGTTTGTTGGTTGCTATCACAATCCAAGAGAGAAAGATGACAAATAACACGTCATCAAAGAAATAACTGCTCTGAATGACAACATATAATTTGAGCAATTTATAAGATTTAACATACATGGAGGTTTGGACAGGACTGCGATTGAACGATCAGACACCATGAGATGACAGGATACACAATATACAAGATAGGATTTGTTCTCATAACCAGCATATTTTATAATCACCATTTGCTTTTTCTTTATGTGCGTTGGGAATACAAATGCATTTACATGTCATGCCAATAGACAAAATTAAAATTGAAATTCAACTGGAGATGCATCCTGCATGCTAATGAGGCAGAAACTGACTGATGCAATTAGCACTAAAGGAACTGAAAATAAATGAGTGAGGAGACATAGAGTGCAGCATGCATAGAGTGCAAACCAATATAGCAGGGAGACATAGGTGTGTATGGGGCATCAGGTGCAGAAAGGAAGAAAGAGAGGGATATATAAAGAGAGAGACACGCAATTCATATCCATTATATAAGAGAATACTAATGAGCTCACTTTTTTATTTGTCAGCCTCTCTCTCTGTCTTTCTCTCTCTCTCTCCCCCTTACACACACGTTCCACACACAGTGGGTTCGTAGGGAGCTAAAGAGGTATGTGCAGTGGGCAGACAACATGTTGAAGCCTGAGTGGTAACAGACGATTACTTCCACTGGGCTTCTCATGGGCGCTCATGCACACGTCAGGGCACAGAGAGCAGATGGCTGGGGCCAGGGAGAGAGAGAGAGATGAAGAGAGAATGAATGAGGGAATGGCTGGAAGAAAATGGGTAGAGGAATGAGGTGACAAAGGAGAATAAGTGATGGGAAATAGTTGATGTTTCAGGGGTTACTCAAAGAGGTACTTTAATGATTCAGTATTCCACTTTCTTAAAGTTTGGGAACATAGAGAAAAAATGCTCTGAATCAAAGCAGCAGAGTTTGAGGTATCCTGACTTTTTAAATCTCTAGTACTGGCAAAACTCCAAAACATTGGATATGCCTGATGAATGCCAACGTCTTGTCACAACCCCAGCTTGTAATGCACCTTTCTCTTAAAAGTATGTAGTCTCTTAGGCCAAGTCAAAATCATCCTCCTGACATCTCTAGGGGGATTTTTTGCTAACTTTATAAAGAGCCATTCAAAACAATGTAGAAAAATGATCTTGCTGTGTAAAATCAGTGGAGTTTCCCTTTAATGTCTGGAGTTACGTGCTCATTGGTTCAGAGCTGCAGTTCCCATAGATCAGCTCCCAGTCAGATAATGTGGGCGATACTCAGACATCATTCACTGGACTTTATGATGCTGATTTTCTGTTCATCTGATTCTGTGTTGCTGGTGCTCTTTCCTATTTCTGTTCAGCTATGGTGTGTTAAATAAGTACTGGTTCTTAAAATCCAAAGAAACCAAAGTTGCTGTGGCTGAATGTAAACTGCATTACTTCCTACACGGCAAGGCAATTTTAGGAAAATATCTTTTGGAAACAGATGCTGAGAACAGGACATGTAAAAGCTTTCCAATGATGTAATTTAAAAAAGAAAGATAAGATTAATAAAAGCTGACACTTCTCACTCCAAAATATTACATATCCATTTATGTCAATACTCAAACTCCAAAACTACATTTTATTCTTCAATAACATTACTTTTAATCCTTCAAACCATTGTTACTCTTTATGCAAAAGCATGTAGACAGTTTCTACCTTTAGCGATACATTTGCATTCATACGTTTTTTTTTTTGTGCTTTCAAATGCCGAATGTCATTTAGAATGAAACTCTTTAAATAGAAAGGCATGGAAGGATGCAGAACCCGGGGAATTAAATTAGCAGAGAAAAATAGGAATATGAGAGGGGGTATGATGGCAGAGAGGGGAAATGTTTTTGGACAGATGAATAAGTGAAGAAGCAAAGCTAAGGTATTTTCAGAATTAAGCTATTTTAGAATAAGGTTTTGTATAACTGAGGAGATGTATATGGGATGGGTGGTAGAGAAGGGGACAGACAGAGGAAGAGAGGAATGAAGGAAGAAACTTTAACTCCTGCATCTCACTCAGAAATGGACAAAGGGAAGACCTGGAGTAAGTAAAGATGGAGGTAATGGGGGATTGGGGAAGATGTAGAGAAATCAGGACAGGAGTGATTGAGATGTGTTGCAGTTCAATTACAACAATCAACATGAAGCAGATCCCAAATGACTTGACTTAGACTTGACAGTAAACAGGCACAACCCTAACCCTAACCCTAACCCTAACCCAACAATTCACTCTTAATTATTACATTTGCTGGTGAACTCAAAATGTGTAGTTTCCATTTGACCAGCAGATGATTGTGTTCTGACTCTGTGTGAGTTTCAATTAACTCTGTTCAGTCAATTTGTAATCTTATCAAAACCTTTTCAGAATTCTCATACAACAACATTGAATTGACACACATTTTGAAAATTCAGTCACAGTTTTGTTAACATCCAAAGGGAAATGTATTCACTATCTGCAGTCCATTGAGGTTTGATATAAAAGTTTTGAAGTGTTGAAAGAAGGGAAAGGGTGGAGATTTAAGGTGAGGAAATGAGAGATGATGAAGTAGTTAGAAATGATAGCAGATGGAGTGCTGTGGCTTTTGAGTCCTTTTAAAAGCTCCGGAGAGAGATTACAAGGGACCATGGAGTTAAAGATGTGAGATAAAGAGAAGAAAAAAAAACAACTTATGTCAACATCTTGCTTAAATGAATGCAATAGTGGAGAAAGTAGTTGAATGTGAAGGAAGGAAAGAAGAATGACATTATCATGATAGAAGAAATGGGGGGATGACGAGAAAGACAGATAGATGAGTGAATTGTAGAATGTATGTGTGAATGAATGTAGAGTAATGGAGTAGCCAGATGGGATGGAAAAACCCATACAATATTAAGGCTAGTCTTCTACAAATCACACACATATGAACACATATACACACATACGTCCTCTGGGCCGTGGCATAGTAAAACATACACTTATCATCTTCCGTATCAACCATTCTGGCCCCCGACTGTAAATAAATCATATCCATAGAGTGTGTACAGTAATGTTAATCTAATTTTAATGCCATTTAGGGGGATAGGAGTAAAAATGAATATGACTGCAGCAATCATATTAATCATCATGTAAAGATAATGCAGTTGAATTATTGATGCATATGAAACCTAGTTGTGTGTGGATGTGAAACGTGGGCTTTGTGGCAGTGAAGTTGTATGGGAATTGTGGCACAGTAATGGTATAGCAGGAGAGATTTCCCTGCTAGATTGTGTGTGTGTGTGTGTGTGTGTGTGTGTGTGTGTGTGTGTGTGTGTAAAAAACAAACTTGCATTATAAGAAAAGCATCGTTTTCAGTTTCTTAATCACTGAGAAAGCACTGAGAAAATGTTGGGTTTTTTTTGACTTGATATACTTATGTATGCACAGACAGTATTTATGTTTTGTGCCTTTTGTGAGGTAGGAAATATGAGTCTCTGTGTGTGTGTGTGTGTGTGTGTATGTGCGAATGGTAGCCAGTAGTATGGATGTGCCTGCCAAACATCATTTACTGTTGTGGTGCCAAGAAACGGTAGCCTTTGTGTGACGACAAACTGCCCCAATCCGATTTGGCTGGGGATGCTCTCTCTCTCTCTCTCTCTCTCTGTCTCACTGTCTCTCTCTCTCTCCCCCTCTTTCCTCATATGTGTGCGTTGCTTTCTTTCTTTCTGCATTGCCTTAACTTCCTCTGCCTGTTTTTCTCCTCTTCTGTCCATTTTTTCCACTCTCCGCCTCTACCCAATAATCCCCAAGTGATGCTGCAGAGTTGAGACAAGGAAAGAGAGAGAAAAAAACACTCTTTTGTTAGTCAGATTTTCACACCACCCATTGGAACTGAAAGATAATCTTGTCAACAATGGACTCGCTTGTTACTATAAATACTATTAAAAGCCAAATTGGTACCAATTTGACCATTTAAAAAATATATATAAATCTGGTTTTGCCATTGCTGATAGATAGATTGTTAAGTGCCTAGACGTCAAAGACTGGTGGAATTTGTTTTTGGGATTCGGACTGGGGTTGGCTGCCTATGTGGCATGCGCTCTAACCACTCGACCACCTGCGCACCAAACATTGTATTCATGTAAACAAGTAAGAAGCATCGTATGGATCACTATTCATATTTTGCAGATTGTGTGGGCTTTATAATCACCAGAAACAGCTGATGAAAAGCATTTTAAGAGAGTGATGGTCCCCGGATACTGTGTTATTAATTGTAAAGCAGCAGCCAGATGTGGTGTGGTGTAGTATTGATGAGGAAGAATCAAATGCTCTTCAGCAAGAGCTTACATGAGAATCAGCTTCATGGGTGCTGCTCTGTGGCAGACAGAATGCAAAAGGATGGATTTCTCTCCAGGGGGTCAAATTGGGTACAGTGATAGCTGTGCGATTAGGGAGGTGGGCTTCATGCAGCATGCTGCTGGCTTGAATCCCCGGACAAGCTTAGAAATAGTCAGTTGCTCCACAGTACAATCTGTAATGTTTCCATTGTTCCACCAGTAAACAATTGTTAGGTCTCTATAATTAAATGATTTCACAAACTGTCAAGGCAAACCTTCATGGTAATCCTACAGCTTTTGGGAAAAGGAAGATGGCGACTCCTTGACAGAGACACTGGGAATTCATTAGGCATAGCTGCCCTGTGAATGGACTGAGATTTGGATGATTCATCCTCAGGTCTGCTCTAACAGGGTTTATGCTCAGTTGGGCAACGAGGGGGTGGCAGTCCTTTGCTTTCTTTTAAAAATACATGATGACACAGTGAGCCCACATTCAGTATACACATGAAGTCTCAATTTCATTACAGAATCACAAAGTATGACACATCCTAATCTAAAACCTTTGTCATACTTAGAAATAGCAGTTTTCACTCTGTCAAAGGGCAAGGACAGAAATTATTGAGAAACTTTACAAATTAAAAACACAATGTTCCTTGCTTCCTTCCTGATTGAACCTTTAAAGAAACAAGGTAAAAAAATGAATATAAAGAGGTGCCATGATCTGCAAACTGCCATAGTGAACCCATACTCATGGCAGTGTTGTACAATTCTCTAAATGTAACATTTTAGAAAAGGTTTGGACATTTTTATTCTGCATCTAGATGTGGATCAACATTAAAATATGCACACAGTAGTAATATATAATTATCAAAATGATGGTTCCTCACCTTCATTCAGGTCTGAAAAAATGAATAACTCGTTTGTTGGCCCCTGCATGGCCTAACTCTCCACCGAATATGATTAGATTAGTATGATTTTCTTGTTATGATGATCTTGTTAAATAAAAGTCAAATCGAAAAAAAACCCCCTCCTTGGTAACTATTAAATCTGCATGATTCAGTCTATTTTACTCAGTACTTATGAGAGGATAGTTTTCCATAGGTTGGCAGTATGCACAATATTTGCTGTGTTCTTCAATAAGAGTCATTCATATGGTGTTTTGGCATATTTAAATGGATAGGAACACGGTGTAAATGAGGCAAGTTTCTTATGATTCTTATGATCTCAGGGCTTACATCTACATTGGTTTCAACAGTGGTGTAATAAATGACTGCTGCTGTGAATCAATCATGCACAAACAGGCTCTGCAGTGACGCACAAACATGCAGTCCTGTCATGGCATCCATAAATCGTCAAACAGTGCACATGAACACATTATGTGACCATATGTTTCATTCCCTTCTGATTTTGCTCACGCTCTACTGTTCAGCACACCTGCTCATATGTCTTACACATGATGATGTTTCATGCTCTGTGAGCATTGGGTGTCCAAGGAATCCAGTGGGTGTCGACTCTGTAGGGAAAAGGGTGGCGTATATTGTGATTTCCATGAGACAATGATGATGTCACCATGCTTTTCAGCTCCGCTTGGTGCACAGTAACTGCTGTCACTTTCTTATGTTCATACACACAAATGTTTGTGTCTGCTGAGGAACCCCCCCCCCCCCCCCCCCCCCCCCCCCCCCCCCCCACACCCCCCCCCCCCCCCCCCCCCCCCCCCCCCCCCCCCCACACACACACACACACTTCCCACACTCCCCACTCCAACCTTCTGTGCTCCTGTCCGAGGCCTGCAGTGCTACTTCAAAAACGCAAGAGAATACTATTTGGCATCCGAAGCTATTTATAACACTTGCCGGTTTATGTTAGTCTGTTCTTTTCAGCCTTTATGTAATTCCTACTTACTTTGGGATACAAAATGATTTGTGCATGTGTCTGACAGCTTGTGTCACGACTCTGTACATTGAACCATTTATATACCAATCTAATAAATAATGATGAAGAGTCACCCTCAGGCACCATGGGATGTGTTCCACAAATATGAGAGAGGTTGCATCCCCATAATGTAAAAAAAACCCTTACTACCCTAACTAAATTACCTACCATTATTTCACAAACACACACACACACACACACACAAAACACTGTCTAGTCTGCACTTCTCCAGTCGTTTGCTCAGTCAGGTGTGAATTGTGACTGTATACCCATTTGTGAGGCCCGTACTATTGCATGTAACATGCCCCCTTCCCCACCCCTTCTCTCTCTTTCTGAAGCTCTCTCTCCTCCGCACACACACACACATAGTTGTGATGACACTTATTGACTTAATGCATATGCTATAGCCCCTTACTCTAACATCACAGCTAAATGCCTAAGCCTAACTAGGGATGATATTTACTTAAAATGTAATATCGGGAAGTATCGGTATCGGTTTTTATAACCGATGTTTGTTCTGTAAGTTTCAGCATTTCCGAGCCTACTTGAACGCAACATGGGACGTTTACCCGCGCGCAACAACAACAACACGCTAGACTCGTTGCTATCCGTGGCTAACAAGTTCATATCGTTCACCGCCATGTACACGAACACACAAACCAGAAACGAGGTTTACCTCCTCGTGACTTCACCGCCAGAGTCCGGTGAGTCCTATCTGGGTCCTACTCTGCTATGAAGACACAACAGCTGAGAGCTCTGAGTGAGAGGACGTTCCTGTAAAGGTCCTGTTTCCTAAATTTTACCAAGAACTTCCTGAAGTTCCTGCAGTGGAAATTAAACTATTTCCAAGTGTCCTACGGATAGTACACTTGCAATTTGCAATGACTGCAAAGCAGCATAATAAATATGGCAGTGCCATATTGGCACTTTTTTTCCATAACTTAAGTTGAAGTTGTTGCACAGACAGTGTTTGGAAAGCCATGTTGTGTATGCATCCAGTGTGGCATCACAATAAAATGAGTGTTAATTCCACAATAGGAGATATGTTATGTTGTTACCTAACAGTTTTGGTATAAAAAGCCTGCATTGGTGTTGGGTGATATCGGAATCGTAAATTAAGAGTTGGACAATATTGGAATATCGGATATCGGCAGAAAAGCCAATATTGAGAATCCCTAAACCTAACCTAACCTAAACCTAATTCTAACCTTAACATTAAAATTAAGTCTTAATCCTCAAGCAGCCCTTTTTAAGTTGTGAGAACTAGCCAAAAATGTCCTCACTGCCTCACTACAGTGGTTTTGAACTAAAATTCATCCACATAGAGAAAGATGTTCACATACAGTATATGCACATTATTATTTATCCTGGCAGGAAGTGTAATAAAATCAAAACTATATGAATGCTGAGTGCATCTTGTCTATTACTATCGCTCATATTGCCTCTTATAAGCTTTATGTCAATCTTTGCTGGAGGTTGAGCCTTAACATATTACACTTTTAAGGTAAATGTTACTTTTCTCTTCCGAATGACACAGCTTGCTACTGAATCATCCACTCTCTAGCAGTCGTGATCATAAAGTATGTACTTGTTAGTCATCTTTTTCTCTCCCCCCTCCGCAACTTCCTCTCAAGGCCATCTCCCTCCTTACAAGTTTGATGTGTTTAATAATGTTACTGAGAAGAAATTGAATAAGAAAGAAATATGCAACCTGAACATTAACAATTTATCTCCCCTGTCTTTTTCTCTCTGCCATCACCTTTCCACTCTTTTTCTCTCGCATCTGCTTCTCTCTCCCCTCTTGATCTTTTTCACATTTCCCCCCCTTTCATCTTCATTTCCCTCATCTTCTTTCAACGCAGGGGATGAAGTGGTTTGGCAGTATGTCCCTCAACAGCAAAAGGTGTAAGAGGAGGAGTAGAAGGAGCAGCGGCAGTAGCAGTGGTAGTAATAGTGTGCTGCTCCCCTTGGCTCTCCTGGTGGTGGTGACCCTGATCGCGGACCCCGTGGCGGCTCAAAAGCAGCGTACTGGAGGGGGCTCAGAAAAAGTGCCGGTCCTGAACATTGCAGTGATCCTGGGCCGCACGCGCTACATCTCAGACCGCGACATCCGGGCGCTGTGGAGCAAAGAAGACCCCATCGATGTCAATGTGGTCACACTGCTGGTGAACGAGACTGACCCGAAAAGCATCATCACCCACATGTGCGACCTGATGTCTGGGACCAAGATCCACGGTGTAGTGTTCGGAGATGGCACCGACCAGGAGGCCATTGCCCAGATTTTGGATTTTATTTCCTCGCAGACGCTCATACCCATTCTGGGCATCCATGGAGGGTCGTCCATGATTATGGCTGATAAGGTATGGAGGAGTGGGCTTATGGATGATTGGTGGAAGAATGTTTGACAGTATGGTGGATGAAGCTGTGCAAAGACAGATATGGAATAGAATGAATGATTCAATGGATGAACTGAAGTGATGACTGATTGATTGCTTTGGTTTGAAGTGATTTGACAAAAGTACTGATTTTGCATCTCCACCAACTTGCACCTATCAGCTTTTACAGGTTTGGCTGTTGGTGCTATAAACAGAGCTGAAATTTGGTACTAATCATGCAAACAGAAATTAGCTGCACCTTACAAATATCAGTGCAGCTGGTGTCTATCTGTTCATAGCAAAAAGAGGTGAGGAGAAAGAAGAGGAACCAGGCTAGAACTGGTTGAATGAGATCATAATGTAGGAGGTAAAGAGGGTTGAGGAGCAAAGGTAAGTATGTGCAGAGAAATGTTCAAGGAATGGGATAAAGGAGAGAGTCTTTAAAAAGGAGGTGGAGAACAGGTGGGAGAGGAGAAGAAGGGATGCAGTAACTAAAGAAAGAAGGCAGAGGAGAGAGGAGGAGGAGTGGTTGCGTGGTACAGTGAGCTGTCATCTGGGAAGTCTCAATTTCATTGTGCAGGATTTCCTTAAGCAAATTCCAAAAGCCCTGATTGGTTCTCACATTTGAATAGGCAATGCCCCTCATCTGTCTATCACTTTGAACCATGAATGGGAATAGATGAACAGCACATGATGTTGTGGATTCATGAGGCAGTGCTTAGCTCTTTGGATTCATCAGATTCACAATGGGGATGTTCTCATCTGTGTTTTTTTTGCCCTGAAGATCAAAGAAGGCTCACCAGGCAGCATGTTACCCAGACTAGCCTTTAAGATGCTACATTTAGCATTTAGGAACGTCAATTTGTCATAGTCAGATCATTTACAATACAGTACCTTGATGTTTTTCCTGTAAACAAATGCTGGTCTTTTTCAAAATTGCCATCACACTTTTCCCTCAAATCCTGTGGCGTCCTTCCCACAACCTAGTGCCACTACTGTGTGCTTATCTTCCCTGTCACTTTCCTGAAGAGGATAAACGTTACTAAATAACTTTTCCATAAGCCTTTCTCTTTCCCCAAGATATATCAGTGCAAGAAAATCACAAATCTTTGGCACCATTCGCACAGGAAGAATAGCATCCTTCTTTCCTATTTCATGCCATAAAGCAATCTCTTTCCTAAGCAGCCCAGCAGATTTTCTACTAAATCCAACCCCTTGGCCCATAATAAAAGACGCAGTGTAAAGGTTAGTCGGGGTTGTTGAACCTCTCAGCAGTTATCTTGTATTTGTTTACAGTAAATATACGAATGTCTTAAATTTACTGTGGTAATGGTTTATTGATTCTGTAATGGTACACGGGGCACCTTTTAAAGATGGGCGAGAAGAGGGAGGGAGAGAAGGGGGTGACTGTCGAAGGAGGAGGGAGAGGGTGTGAGTTGGAATAGAGGAGGTGGAGAGGCGAAGCAGAGAAATGAAAGAGTGAGGGATAATCCCTCAGTTTGACCAGAGGCGAGGCTCAGTGGAGGGGAATTACAGAAATGTCCTGATTGGCACCTGCCACACACCACCTATCTCTGCACTGCAATGCACTACACACACACACACACACAGATACACACACGCACACACACACACACACACACATCCTCTTGTCCCCTGTCAGAGAGTGTCATTGAAACAGCAGCAATTCAGCTCCTTGACAGCAGCAGTGTTTCCTCTGCAGGAACAGACAAGGAGAAAATAATCCACTTTAAAGTGCTCGACCCACCACTTTGTCTTCTTTTGTTTTCTTCCTCACGTTTTCCTCCTTTCCTCACAACTTATCTGTCTACCACAGCTAGCCTCAAATCCACGCACTCACATAATGTGACATTGCTGCTTACCTTTCACCACTTTAGCACTCATACAGACCCTTTATACCTCCAGGTTGATGTATAATTTATGTTGCTGTTGTTGTATGAAAACCCTGTGACTCACATATATGTGTTTCTAATGCTTTCATCACAGTTGATGTATCAAGCCCAGAGTGATCTTCTCAGGCTGTAAAAAACTTTTCCAACCTCTCGGGCTTGCAAAACATTTTCAAAGACACTGGAATGATTGAAGTGCATTGTCATTGTCAAGACTTTGCTTCTTTGTTCTTTACAAATGGACAGTTTAGAGACAGTTTTTTGTTTTAGGATGCATTAGAGGATTATCATGGTTGATTTTGAATTCTCAAAAGGGAATCCCATACATTGATGAGAAATCCTAAACTGGAAGTTTGCTCAAAGCCACAGATAGTCATGATGATTCAAATGCTGACAAAATTAACCCTCGAATTGAAATGTGCACCATGAAATCTGCAGTCTAAATCTTGAAATATGTGAGGAGTTTTAACATGTTGGGAAATATAATCTTACAATGCATTTGAGTTGTTATTATTAGCCTGCAATAGTTTTTTTTTTCATTATCAGTTAATCTGTTACTGGTCTCAATTCCATGTTTATTCTATAAATGTCAGAAAATAGTGAAAAAAGCTGCTTACAATTTTCTCCAAATTGCTCTTTTTGTCCAACCAACAGTCCAAAATTAAAATGTGATGAGATGAACTAGAAATAAAGCAACAAATCCTCACATTTGAAAAGGCTGATCTTGATTAATTATTAATCTGTTCTGCAACTGATGGAAACTCATTTTCTGTCAATAGATAATCTAATGGTTATTCTTAGGAAAGTCATTTTAGGTAAAACATAATTTAATACCTAAATGTGTGTTTTCTGCAACAATTTTACCAATTTTTTTGTGCAGTGTATGTTTGACAGCACAAGTTACTGTATGGTCAGAGAGGTCCTGACATCAGTAACAGAGTGAGAAGGACAATGGCTGTGATAGTGTAAAGTATGATGCATCCACCCGACACACAAAAAACAACAGCAGTTCACTCTGTTTAGTGAGCGCTGCAGTGTTTTTCCATCCTAAACAAGAATTAGGATTCCTCTAGTGTGTCCTCTGCTGATTCCTTGCCTTGTAAGGTTTACATACTCTTTTCCCCTCCTTAAAGTTTATATATGGTTACCCTCTGAAGTGTAAGTAGCGGAGCCTTTCTGCCGCCTTGTTCCATGCAGATTCCTGCTAATCCCGCTCTGAAATATGAGGAAGCTCGCCTCCAATGATTACACCTTGTAAGACCCTCTGTGTGTTTGTCTATTCATGATTATGCCTTCATACTCGGGTGTGTGTATAGACATGTGTGAAATTTCCCTGCACATATATACTTTAATGCCTTTGCAAGGACTGAATATACTTTTTGTGTGTGTGTGTGTTTGTGTGTGTGCTCTTCGTTTGCCTGTCACTTGGAGGGTAAATCTCTTGGTGCTGATGACTTCCAGTCAAAGCCACGTGAACCTCTTGAGAATACCATCTGAGAGCTCTCCCATTAAAAAAAGGCACTATTTACGCCTCAACTCCTCTTTTTTTCCCTTCCTTCCTCTGTTTTTCTCCTTTCTCCTTGTGTTGTCCCTCTACCCATATATCTAGCCTTCTCTGTCTTTCATTCTTGCTTGTTAATTAGATAAATGTTGCAGCATCTCCTTGTGTTAGTCCCTTCCATACATCTCTCAGCCTTTGTTGAATAATGCATCACTTGCCTGTATTGAAAAGAATACATTATTGATTAAGGAAAGATATGTCTTCTCTTGCTGCATTCTAAGCAATTCGGCTTGAAGCTACCACCATGGCAGCTCCTTGAAGCGATGGTTCGGCGTAATTTCGACCTAGCGTCGTATGCACCATTACGTCTATCTAAACACTGCCTCAGCCCTTTTTTTTCATTTGGTCGCAAATTAGTGGATTAGAGCCATCAGCCAAATGGCTTAGTAAAGGCACTAATGGAACCAACAGTATACCCACTAATAATGCCTGGATTGTTACTTGTAACTTCTACAGTAGTACAAATAGGGTCTTTACTCATAAATCCATGCATTGGAAAGTTTGTAAGTATACCAGGAGTTTATTAAAATAACACTTACCTGATGGCTTTTACTCTGCTGCTATTGCTAAAGCTGTAAACATTGTCGAAATCTCACGCGATCACTGAAATACCGTGTGGTCTCGCGAGATCCCGAATAGAGCTCCTCGATGTGCTCAGTGATCCCGCAAGATTTCAACGATGTGCTCTGTGCGGGATCTTGCGCGACTACACAGTATTTCAGTGATCACGTGAGATTTCGACGATGTGCTCTGTGCGGGATTTACTGTAGAAGTTTGATAACAATCCAGGCATTATTAGTGGGGTAATTTACGAAATACACTGTTGGTTCCATTAGCGCCTGTACTAAGCCATTCGGCTGATGGCTCTAACTCCACTAATTTTCGACCAAATTAAAAAAAAAGGCTGAGGCGGTGTTTAGATAGACGTAATGGTGCATATGACCATCGCTTTAAACCTGGTTTGGTTGAAAAGAAAGAAAGAAAAAAAAACTCACTTTGTATTATTTGTTTTTATTGTTTTCATTCCTCACTCTCATACTTTTATTCCTTTCTGTGTTTTGCTCTTTTGTTCTCCTCCTCCTCCGTTGTATCCACTTTTTAAGGCTCTTGCTTTCTTGTTGTCTTACCTGATGTAATTGTGTGGGTTGATGTCTGGTCTTGCTTGTTGATTGGCTTCATGTAATTATCACACTAAATGGTTATTGACTTGCTCAGAGGTCAATAACGGCAACTGGATCATGTTGGTCAGGAACACTGCTCACTCTGTGTTTCCTAAGTCTTTGTTTGTGTCTAACCTATCTTATCGTTGACTATTGACATGTCCACTCTGATCTGTCTTCTGTTGCTGCAGCTGTTTTGTTTTTCTCTTCATTTCCCCTTTTTTTAGGGCATGCCTCATGAATTTAATTATGGTCTGTATGCACCAGATGTGTTAACAGCAGCAGTGGGAGATGTCCTTCTCTGTTTTGCTTCTTGAAGAAAATCAAACACTTTGCTTCTGAATAAAACAGAAAGTGTTGAAAGAGTTGGAAGATGATCTTTTATGTTTCTCGTCAGTGTAACACAGCAGGTACATCTAGGTGTGTTTGCACGTGTTTTGAATGGTGCCACATCAGTTCCCGCTTGCTGATGGCATCTTGGCTACTACACATGCACACACACACACACCCACACATGGCTGTCACTTCAGAATTCATCCCTTGAGTGACTTTTAATAAAAACAATTCATTTACACGGGTTGATTAATGAATTATTCAGCAATTCACACAAATAAATGAATATAACGTCTGATGCTTAGTGAAGCACAGGCATTTAATATGCTTTATACGTTTAAAGCAAATGTTGAGACTCCAACATTAACATCCAACTTAACTCCACTTCACCTATTTAGTATTCAGTTGTTTCTATATTTTGCACAACTACAATTTGCACTACAAAATCTTTGAGTCTCTTTTTTTTGGTAGCTTTTGAACAAACAATGATTTTGATTTTTTTTTTTTCATTTTTATCTCACGCTGAAAAGTCACTGAAAGAGTAACTACACCCAGGATAAAACTTCAAATCACATGGTGACTAATAATGAAAAAAATACTATTTATAATTGAATAAGGTGAAAAAATACACTATGCAGATTGTTGATGTTACATTAGAACTGGATGTACTGTACAGTCACAAACAGAAAAATGAACATCTTTCTAAAAATCAGTCAGTGCAGTAATGCCTTTTCTCCATAAAAGCTGGAGTTACTGATTTTGAACTTTGTGAAATCATCATTCAGCCAGTTCACTTTTAAAAAGCACAAATGAGATCTCAGTTTAAAGAATTCCCACACCTTTGACATTTGGGATTTGTTGGATGAAATCTCATTTTCAGCTTGCCAAGGGATGAATGTACACAATGCAATGCATCAATACATTCCATGCAAATCAAGGTATTTAAATGATAGACGTAAACCGATTCCATCAACACATCATCATTTTCCTGGTGAAATGTCCATGGCTGTTTAGCCCCAAGAGTTGTGATCTCACTCTCGTCAGTTAGTTTAAACACACTCTTTGGCATTGGATGGATGGCCTGCCTCCCTGCTCCTATAATTGGAACTGACCTGGCTGCACGTAAAAAAAAGAAGCCCTCTATCAATCTTTGTTACTCAATGTTTCCGTTTAACCAATTAAACAAAAACACATGTACACACATGTCGATGCATCGCAAGTATATGTATGTAATTTATTGACTCATAAAAGAGATTTGTCAATAGATACCAGGATAATGAACAGTGTTTCCTGATCATGCCTATTGATAACATTTTACAGTTCTGTAATTCTTGTATCTGTGTGTGTGTGTGTGTGTCTGTGTGTGTGTGTGTGTGTCTTGGTCATTGATGGCGATTGATGGCTGAAAAAAGTTTTTTTTTATACAAAGTAGCCACACACACCCAGTGCAACTTCCAGCATTAATGTAGTAGATGCAAATGTGTGTGTGTGTGTGTGTGTGTGTGTGTGTGTGTGTGTGTGTGTGTGTGGCAGGGGGGTGGGGTGGGGTGTTATTGTGATCAAAGGACATTATTCATCCATCCCTGTTGTTGTCTCCCCTCAGGCTGTATAATTATACACACACGCACATACACACACAACACATTCACAAGCACTCTGATGTTTGTTACTGCCCGCTTGTGTCAAACAGCAAATCATAGAGGTAGGGAGGGAAAGAGAGATCGAGAGAGAGATCGAGAGAGAGAGAGAGAGAGAGAGAGAGAGAGAGAGAGAGAGAGAGAGAGAGAGAGAGAGAGAGAGAGAGAGAGAGAGAGAGAGAGAGAGAGAGAGAGAGAGAGAGAGAGAGAGAGAGAGAGAGAGAGAGAGAGAGAGAGAGAGAGAGAGAGAGGATAGAAATAACATTTTTATGATATCTTTTATGAGTTTGTCCAATTACTGTGTGGAGACGTTTGTTTTTCGTTTGTCCGATATCACACTGTCATTTAATGACTGCATCTTCAGCCTGCTAAACCAGAGGGCCTGTCGCTCTCTCACACACCTCTGCGCAGATGATTTTCAAGTGTGTGTGTGTGTGTGTGTGTGTGTGTCTATGTGCACGCACTTTATCGATATCTTTCCTATAAAGGCAATTTGTATTTGTGTGTCTATAATTGGCAATGTGTATGTGTGTGTGTTTGTGGGCCCAGACTGTGATAATGATGTCACTGTGGTGTTGTCAGATATCCTAGTACCTTGGTAAGACAGTCCTCAATGAGTTTCCCATGGCAACACTTTACTTTTTAGTTCTCTTTTTGGTTTTGTATTCTTGGTGTGTACATCATTTGTGCGTACAAAAGAGGCTGTATTTCACTGTAAATATGAAAACATTTATGTGTGTGTTTGTGTGTGTGTGTGTATGTGCAGGTACTGTATGTCTGAGTATGTGTGTGTATCATTCCAATAGCTTGATGCAGCTGTCTCGCGGATGAGAAATTGTCCTCTCCCTTCTCAAAGGGAATCGATTTGAATGAATATGTGGGACTTCAGGAAATAGAGCTGTTAGTTCTTTCTATAAGTGTATTTCCCACTTTTTTCTCCATCTCGCTCTCGTCTAGTTTTCCCTGATGGCATTGGATCCAAAGTATATAAAGTTTGTGCTTGTGCAGCATAGTTTAAGCTTCACTATGAGGCCCCCTCTCTCTCTCTGTCTATGGCTCTGTCCCATCTCCCTTCTTCTTGGACTAACTTTCTTATCTTTTATTACCTTTTTTCTTCTCTTCAGCTCTTTCTCTCTCTTTTTCTCTCACAATTTCTATCTCACTTTGCCTCCGCTTCAGTTTAAGGAACAGTATCGGTTTATATAGAGATTGCTGCAAACATGCACGCTCACAAAACCAACAGTGGGTACCCACATACACACTCACAAAGTTGCATATTACACAAGCACAGTGGCGCTTGTGAAAGGAGAGTGCATTTTAACAGTGACAGCTGTAGCAAGGTAGACGCGTCGGGTCAGGAGCTGTAAAAGCCCTTTTGTGCAATAAAATCAACTGAATGGGTAGACCTGGCACAGTAAAAATAAAAGTTATGACCCATTCTGTCCAAAGCATATTTTCTACTTTTTAATTAATTGACAAAAGCTCAGGATGGAAGGACTAGCACTGCGTTATGTGATAGCTAAATGGGAATATAAATTGATTTTGATGTTGTACTCCTGTAGGCATTTACTTAAGTCTTTAATCTCCTCACCTGCTTCATCATCACCATATCCTTCTACTACTACTTCTTTTTCACTGTTGTGTTATTCCACTGAGTGAAGCACACTTGATTTTGCACAAGTGGCTCCTGCTGTGAGAGATGCTCTTTTAACATTAGATCAATGCTTTTGATGGGCGGGGAAGTGCTGGAATTGATCAGATCCTGGTCCTGTGCATTTGCATGCAAGTTAAGAACGGTGTACCACTCTTATATTAATATCTATTCAGTGTTTATTCAGTGCTGGTGCCATTATTACTGTAAAAGTGGGTCTGTGTATATACCAGCTAGGATGTGTGTGTATGTCACTCTAACAAGGATAAACAAACAACAGCCTGGCTAACATCAGACTAATCCTCTTGTCTGTTTGTTGCATTTCATTTTTTTTTTTTTGTATGAGCGAATGTCTGGCTAATATGGTGTGTGTGTGTGTATGTGTGTGTGTGTGTATGTGTATGTGTGCGTGTGTGCATTTTTGAGGTGCGCCTGTCTATCAATTTTTTTTTTTCATTCTTGTTGATTAACCCAAGTGTCTCAGTGGTAAATTGAATTTCTGATCTGCCTGACTCGACTCATGTCAGCCACCATAAGCCGACAGAAATACCCTACAATAAATATAACATAAGCTTGGCGACCGAGAGACTGAAGAGGCACACAGAGAATAACACAGCTATCACAGCTTTGGAGGAGAGAATTTTGTCATCTCAGCTTAAGCCTGACTAATATACAGATAACACATGCATGCAGTAGCTGGCTGCGAAAGTCTTTTCATTCCCCATCTTTGTGTCATGAGGCAATTGCATCAGCGTGAGTATAAATTTAAAAAGTCTCCCGTCACTGAGGCCTTCAAGGACACATTTTCTCTTTTTCTGAAATGTTGAAATTGTCTGATTAAATTGTCTACACTAGGTTTTTTAAGCTGAAGAACCTCAGTGGATCTTAATTCTCGGTATATGCTGAAAACTGCTTCATTATGAGCGGCAGCTACTTATTAACTAGAGGCATCTTTCAGGAGGACTTGTCAGTCACAGTTATAGTGGAGGCAGAGAAACAGAGATGTGAGTGAGAGGTTGATTTTTCAGACTGTATTATCGCCACCTACCGTCACTCATGCTTGTAAAATACACGTAGATATATATCAACTAACTTTGCCCTTAGCAATGTTGACCTATTTGTGTTTACATGAATATCTCTTTGTAATCATAAATGGAACAAAATGTCATCTCTCTATTGATTTCATACCCGACAAATACAATTTAGATTGACAGCATGTTCAGGATAGATTTCCTGGTAGTCTGAAGGTTTACAGAGTTACTACCATCTTTCTTCTCTATTCTCTTAACCTCCATATTTCCAATTTTCTATTTATACTTCATTTGACTTTTTTAAAAATATAATAAAATCTACAAATTAGTAGACTCATATGTCAGTCTCTTAATGCTTTGCTCATCTCAATCAACAATCTCCCAGGTTTTATTGTTAAAGTTGAGTTTAAACAATTTAGAGAGTTAGACCAATTCAGTCTTTAAGGCCCTTCATAAGTCACATGCAGTTCACAATGGAGGAAAATGAGGAGAGAGTATAATTTCTGGTAAGGTACGTTGTTGACAAAAAAGTGATTAAGGTATGTTAGTGGTTATTCTTGCCACCATTCAAACAACTAGAACTCCCCAGACTTCAGTAGGCAGAGATCTCTGATTATCTGGTATCATGACACAAATAAATTAGATGA
Organism: Scomber japonicus; assembly: GCF_027409825.1. NCBI lineage: Eukaryota > Metazoa > Chordata > Actinopteri > Scombriformes > Scombridae > Scomber > Scomber japonicus. The sequence goes on along the minus strand of NC_070595.1, from coordinate 12,315,509 downwards.
GAATAGTATTATAACTACACATGGAATAACAACAAAAATGTATGTAAAATGTCAAAGAGAAACATACCTAGAATGGATGGTAGATAGAACATGTTAACATGGCTTCCTGTGTGGCTCTGCTTTGCAGTTGTCAATCAACGGTTACACACAGTGAAAAGAGCCTTTAAGTGATGCTTTGTTAAATGCCTTGTTAATTGGATTAATAATGTGTCAGTCAGGGTCAAAGAGACAAAGAATACTCTACCTCTTCATCTCATCTCCTCTTCCCCATTTCCTCTCTTCATACTGGAATTCATAATCAAATTCAGAGATATTTTGTTGAGAATTTGAAAAATTCCAGTAAGGCATGCATTTGCCTCAAATATTGTTGCTATATCAGTTTATATTATAAAATCTCCTCGATGGGCTTTCTCACTATGCCAGCAATTCAAGTTCAAAATGGCCTTAATGGGAATGAGGTCAGCTGGACTGTTTAGAAGTAGCTGGTTAGAAATGAACACAGAGGAGGAGCCTTTATTGCAGGCTTTTAGTCATTAATAATCAGTGATGAGGTCAGCAAGGCTTGATTATGCTGACCACACAACTTTGTGGGTGGGTGAGCAGTGCAAGCACATAGACAGGTAGTTACATCGTTAGTCAGTATTCCCTCCTTTCTTCATCTCTCCGTTTCTCTGGTGCAGTAAAGTTCCTTTGTTTCGTGATTATTGGTGCAGTCCATTCTCCAGGCTTGTTAGTTACTTTTTTTCCCCAAAACAACGCTACACTCTTCCCTTTGAGCTGCTTTGGGATTTGAATAAAAATCCAGCGTGCTGGGAGGTCAGGCAACAGTCACTTGCTTTAAGTTCAATCTAATTAGGTCTCTAAGAAAAAATGGACCTCCCACTGTTCAAACTTTGTCATATCAGGAGATGGATAACAGGATCACATATTGATGACATTAAAAACAGGTCTATTTATTTAACTTGTCTTCAACAAGCATTTCACATACAGCAAGATGTAGGAGTTGTGGCACAAAATTTTAAATAGGTCAGTGGAAAAAAAAGAGGCTATAATTACACTGCTTTTTAACATAGTGCAGCCTGTAAAATCTATTTAATGCTAGAATCTGTGCAGGGTTTCTGAGCTTAATTCTGTCAAACCAGGTCTTCCTCTCTAGCTTCTTTTTTTTCTGTCCTCTTCTCCTCCTGCTCTCATCTGCATTTCTCATCTAATCTTTAAAGTCTATCTGTCCTCTCCTCTCTCTTTCTTTTTTTCCCCATCTTTTCCTCTGTTAAGTGTTTGAAGATTGCGGCGAGAGATTTCTCCTCATATCCAAGCCGTGTCGAAAGGAGTTGGCAATAGCTGCACCCTTCTTCTCTCTATGTACATAACCATGCACAAACTCACACATATACAGTACATGCACACACACACACACACACACACACACACACACACACAGCACTTAACAAAGCCATGCCCCTTGCCATTTATGAACAGTGCTTTATGCAACTCTCCTGTTTTTAATGGCACAACTTTTTCCATCTTTTCCTTCATTGCTTTACATTCAACTCCATCTATGTATTTTTGACTTTAAAGATCACACACACACACACACACACACACACACACACACACACACACAGTCATGCAGAAATGCTGTTGCCACATTACTGCACAATGTCTGCAGTGAATGAGCACAATCACGTTAGAATAGGACTGGTTTGCTTCTCTCGCCTGCTCCTTGCATCCTGCGTGAAGCTTCTCTGGCGTAGCAACACAATTCCATTAAAATGGACCATAGTCTTTCCCTTAGCATTAGCGCAGTGTAGCCTAGCCCAGCACTGCACCATGTTGGGGGCAGTGAGCTGTGCTAAAAGACAGGGAACGGAGAAATGCAGGCAGTGAGAGTGACATGAATTAAATATCCCTCTGACGAGCCTCTTCCTTGTTTCAGTCGTCTCTCCATTATGATGGAGAGCCCCGTGGAGCATGAAGTCAACCCTAATTGTTCTGAAGTAGTGGGCCAGACAGGCGTAGGGATGGATGGATGGATGGGTGGAAAAAAGGGATGACTTGTAAGTACGTCCCCATGTGACAAGCAGGGAACAAGCTGTGAGCACCATGGGGGGCTTTCAGGAAAATGGCATTATTCATGTTTTATTGGCACGCTCAGTTTATTTGTCTCTCCCTGGCGCTCTGCCTCTCTTTCTCAGTCTACGTAACGCACCAGCCAGCACTTTGCTTTTAAAACTTCAGCTTTGAAAAAAAGAATGCAGCGTCCCATCCATTAACATGAAAGACAACTTAAGAGGTCTTGTCGAGCCTGACAAGAAACTTGAGTGTCCTTGTGTCTGTCTACTGACAACCACACATGCTTCACATCCACAACATGACAAACTTTTAACCCCCTGGATCTGAAAGTAAGAGAATATTAATACTCCATCCTTCAGCATCCTTTGGTTTTAACTTGTCTCACCTAACGTTTGAGAAATCTACACTGGCATTTTATGTGTTCAGGTAAGGTATTAAGCGTGTACCTCATGTTGTACATTAAAATGTTTGTTGTAAGTCAGTGTGACAGCTACATATTTGTAAGTATTCTGCAGGACACGGTTATGCAGTAGCTCATAATGTAGGCTTCAATGGCTACGGATACATCCCTCTACATTTTTGTCTTCCCAGTTTTAAATGCTGCAGTGAACGACTTTTTGGTAGATAACTATTTTTAGTTTTCAGGTCATTTGCAACTTGTCTCAGCACGCTCGGCTCTTTTAACTGCAGAGCCCTTAATATGTAGTCCTTAAAGTGTCGTGTCACATCATGTAACTGACGTGGTGCAGTGAGCCCTCCTTTAGATTGTAGTGTTGCGTGGAATTCAGCTGACTTTAAAGAGAGAGGGATGAAAATGGGGACGATGAAAAAGTGACTCAACAGCTTTCTCCTTGAAAAAAAACAGTGGGGAGAAAGAAAGAACGAAAGAAAGAAAGAAAGAAAGAAAGAAAGATGGAATGAGTGCAAATGGGAGTGAGTTAAAGATAGAATAAGAAAGTGCAGAGAAAACTGGAGAGAGGCTGAGGGGCTTTTAAAGAAGCGGCCTTTAATTAAGTTGATAGTGTGGTTATTAGTGATAAGGTTTTTGCTGAGAAAAGTCAGTGCGCATCCTATTAAGTCCCCCACCCTGCATACTGTAATTACTGTATGCAACCTTAGTTAATACAAGCACTGTGTGACCCTCAAATCCGTCCTCTTGTTACTCAAGGTGATGAGGCTACAGCTTCAGAAAATAGTGAATAAATGATAAGCTTATTATATTGGAAAAACTAATAGTTTATGGATTTTATTTTCCCAGATAAGTAATGTTACTGACTTACTGTAAATTAATTTCTGGCTGGAGTCAATCTCTTTCTTTATTAACACTTACCTTTGTGATGATTAGCATATTTGTAACATTCAAGAGTCATAACTTTATGTTTTAAGTCAAACAAGTTAGCCCCTCATGTTGCATTCAATTTTTTCCCAACTTTTTTTTTTGGTTAAATGTGAATAAAACTAAATAAGTAAAGGCAAATAGGTCAATAATAACTATTTTAAATATAGCTTCTGAAGGGTGAAATGTGAAATGGAAAGAATGCTATCAACTACCAGCAGAAATACGGACAACACTCACACTATCTTGTAAAACAAACCTTTAAAGCAGCTAATCTCTTTTAGTTTTTGGTCACAGTGGAACAAGCGGCAAAGACAAGATTGACAAGATGAGATGAGATCACCTTGTCGTGTCAAAAAAAGTTGCCGTACAAACCCTGCAGATAAGGAGCAATAATAGCATTTATTTTGAGTTGAAGTCTAATATTCACTTGTTTGGCCAACTCCTTAGAAACATATATGGCAACTTGACTGTTAACTGCTCTACTACTGTATGTTCACCAGCTATTAGTTTAACTTTATCTTTGTGACATTTGATGCTGAAAAAAAATCATGTGCCGTGGAGTGTCATCAGAGTGTTTAAGCTGAAAGACAGCTGCTGGAAACATGGTTTAATAATGGTAGTGAGACTTAACCAAAAACTATAAAGTTCCAGTCCAAAAAATAATATAATAATTCTCTGAGGGTTATTACTAGATTTCCTAACAAATTGCTTTATACTCACTGACAGTATGTGAAATAATGTAGGCCTATACGAACCCTTAACATTTTCTACATAGTGGACAATGTATATGGCACAGTAATCCAGAGCACCTGTTCCTATGGAGTGCCTGCTCTAAGAAAACTAGTTCTGGCTCCCACTTCCCTCCAGCTTCAGCATCACATCAGCTTCATCTAGTCTGTCTCTTCCTCTTCTCCCTATCTGTCCTTCTCTCTGTCCTTCTCCATTATCTTCCTCTTTCTGTCCGTCTCAGCCAGCCTTTGGTGCTTTTATAGTGTTTTTTTTTTTGGGAGGACGGACGTACAGCGAAACATGTGGGGAGGGTTTAAAAATAGCAGAAGTACCAGAGAAATAGGGAACGGGAGGGAGGGAAGACGGATGGAGGGGGGAGGGGGGGGGGGGGTGGGATGGAAAGAGGGAGTGTTTCAGGGTCAACATTGACAAATGGGTCTGCGGAGTTAGCCGTGGCTCCAGGGAGCACCGACAGTTAGGTCAGCACTCCCCGAAGGGAACAGGGAAATTGGGTTTTTACCTGCTGAAACACCTGAGAGAGGAAGGGAGGGGGTGAAACAAAGAGAGCGATGTTGAGATAAGCAGACATAGAGAGAGGGAGAGTATAGAATTTGTGGGGAGAGCGATATATTTTAGCCTCTATCCCTTATTATTTAAAGATACAGGGCAGGGGGTTGTTGTCACATTTGGTGCAGAGCAATAGCCGCTTACAGTAGTATAACCTTTACATTGAGTAGTATGATTTACCAAAGCATATTACATGTTAGTGAGGGAAATTAAAATCCTACATAGCAGTGGTTTGTTAAGTCGTTGCGTCTATGAAAGTGAATACTAGAGCCAGTTCTTCAAATTTGAGATAAATTCCTCTAACTTGATTGATTGATACACGAGGTGCCTTAAAATGCCCTTTTTCTTTTTACACAAACAACTTCCTATGAAACCAACTCTGTGATAGCTTAGGTAAGCTGTCCTTGAGAGAAGTGATCCTTTATTCTCTTCACTGCAGCAAACCCACGCTCTGCCTGGCCGACCCTGGCTTTCTGTGCTTGAATACTAAAGCTCTTGAATGAATAGAAGCTGGGTTTTGTTATTAAGGGGTTTAAATTAATTGAAGTCACTGACGTTTCAATAGCTTATTTAAAGGGTTCATGAAGACTCATGACAAGGTGTTGCGTATTGTGTATTTGCATCTGCGTTTATATGTGTTTGCGTCAGTGTGAGGGTGAGGGTGATCACGACTTTTTTTGTATGATGATTTGTATAAGTGTGTGTGTGTGTGTGTGTGTGTGTGTTTGAGATGTCAGCTTAGTCCAACCTTGACAAAGAAGAAGAGGGCATTGTTAGTGCAGATCCGCTGAGAAATATGGCTCGACAAAGAGACATGTACACTCACACACATACAAAGAACATAAAGGAAGAGAAAGTCAAAGTGACATTTTTTCTATTGCCTTATGTTCAGCACACATACACACACAATGATTGGACAGGATATACAAATGTCATTTACGTCATTTAGACGTCTATCTGCTTCCTAAAGGCTGGTGGTTTGTGTGTGTGTGTGTGTGTGTGTGTGTGTGTGTGTGTGTGTGTGTGTGTGTGTGTGTGTGTGTGTGTGTGTGTGTGGTACATAAATCTTAGGATCTTTTCAAAATAGTTGCCACACACCTCATCCACTATCCACTGTGACAATCATCCACTATGACACACACACTCACACACACAATGTTAAGCACAGTTAGCCATTGATGAAGACTAAAAGCTCCTTCATTTAACTATAGTCTCCCTGCAGTATACTAGCTATAATTTATTGCT
>NC_070595.1:10922056-10977056 GCF_027409825.1 Scomber japonicus | reverse complement strand
ATGTATTACATTTTAACTACTACTCAGAAACGCTGAAGGTTTTTGCTGTCTTGTGAAGTTTTCCTATTCAATCCAGTCTGTAGGAATAAGACAGAATAAGAAAAACAATAATAAAAAAGATTCAACAAATGTATCTATGTTTTCCTGTCTTTATTATCCAATATCCATCAATGTACAGCAAAGGAGATAAGTACAGTACACCAAACACCAGCTGTACTTTGTGGTGAATAGCTGGGACAATTCAGAGGAATTGACCTTTCTAAGAAAAAAAATCAAAGAGACATTATAAAAGTATGTATCATTTCATGAATGCACAAGAATGAAGAATTGAAAGTGAAATAAACTAAATGACAGTCCACTAGCATGCATGTAAACCCCCTGAGCCACTGAAAAATATCAGAAGTAGGAGAGTGACCTATGGTCCCAGTAACTTAAAGTGCAGTGAACCATGTGTAACATTCATATCTGAAGCTACAGTCCAACCTTGCCACTACACTCTTTCATGTAGTTTATTAGCTTTCTTTTGTGAACAACACGCTTCATGCAACCATACCTACCAAGTCTCACGCAAATTGTTGTGTGTGCAAAAATGAATGCCAAGTTCCGCGTTGTTTCTGAGAACCAGCGGAAGGGTTCTTTCCTAAGGTCTCAAGAGAAGAACTATTCTAGTCTTCCCAACTTGTCTAGTCCGACTCCAAGCCCACTGTGAAGTGCTAATATGGACTACTCTGTTGTAACAGTTGCCAGTGCTTGAACATTAGCTTGAGTTTGTATTTTTGAGCTTGTGCGTGTGGCATCTATGAATATGTTTTGCATGTATTTTGAAGCAATAAATGGTTTGTTTATGACTGTTTCTTCACAGTATGAGCTTTCAGACACCAACGCAATGATCATTTGTCTTAAAATCAAAAGATAAAGTACTACAAGTGTGAAATGTGCGTGTGAGTTCTCATCAAAGTGGTAACAGTTGAAATGAGGAATTGGTCATGCTATATTTACTCATCATCAACTTTGCTCAGACTGAGGCGTTAAAGATATTTGTTAGCAGGAAGTCAGAGGGTTTAAGAGAGAAAATGACAGTGGTGAATAATGAAGCCGAGTTGTCTTGAACCAGCCTTTCGATCTGAAACAATTACATGGTACATTCACATGCAGATAATATCAGTGTGGTTTGTGTGTTCTGTTTTCTTGATCTTCAAACTATATGCTCAAGCACATTACAGTTACAGTATTGGAAAGCTGATGATGATTTCTGAACATCTGATGCTGTGTATGCATGTTTGTGGCTTTTTTCCTACATGGCCTTAAAATGTCCTTTGCATTTTTCATCTTGCTGTCTTTGTCAGATTGGTTTAGCTGATTTTTTTCTTTCTCATGGGTCAAAGCCATCCAACCTAGACTTCCATCATACTGTGATTTGACTCATGATCCAAGACGAGTAAAGTAATGGACCTGTCAGATAACATGCACTGACATGAAGTCTTTGAAGTCATGTTGAAATGACGAGTGTAATTGTAGCATGAATGTAATGTAGCGTGCAGGTACTTAAAGCCAGTGTGGGGACTCGTAAAGGCCACATGTCCTCGGGAAGAAACTCAAAGAGTATACAGTGCTCACTTTATAGAAGACATTTAATGCTTCAGTGAAAACAGATCTGAAAGGCGTGTCTGACTCAGAATCAGAGTTCTGTTTTTCAGGAACTGGTATTGATAAGAAAGAGAAAAGGGCTGATGAAAACTCAGCTAAAGTCATATTTTATTTATAAAATGGTAGTTATTCAAATGTGTAGCTATGTATGCTACACTTTGTAATGTATCTATTGTACTGTACACTGTGATAAATGTGTGTACGTAATGACTGTGTAACCAACATGGGCGTAGGCTCATGGAAGAAATGAAACAATAACGGACGTCAAATAACTTTATTAGTCCTTTTTACCAAAAAACAGTGACACCAGCATCTCCGTTATCAGAACAGAATAACAGATACCCATCTCTGTTTCAGCAACATACAGTAGTCAGAGTCATAGTTGTGGTTTAGCTCATATTGTTTCATTTCAAAACATAGTAACCATGTCATTTTATCTAGTAACTTTTGTGTGTATAAAAGGACAAATATATAACCAACACAACAACAACAAAAAGAAAATTCTAGAAGATGCAGATCTTACCAAGAACTGTTAGCTCCACTAAATGTATACTAACTTTGTGATATTGGGCAATGACAACGTATGACCATGAGTAACTCATCATGAAAGGGAAAAGGTTAACTCACCACTACCACTATAATGTCCAAAATTCCCTGAAACCTGGCCAACCAAGAGAATGAAGTCAGGCATTATCAAAGTGGTCTACATCCCATCACAGGTGAGTATAGTAACTACCGACTGGTAGTCCTGATGCTACGCTCATTGTTGCCAGAGACTTCAATCAGGCACACCTTAAGAAGTTTATACCTGACTACTATCAACATACTGACTGTGCCATAAAGGGAAAAAACACACTGAATCACTTCTACACGGCATTCAAAAACAACCCATGTTCGGCTGAAAGTACAATACGTGGCACCAAGTGCTGCAAGAATAAAGTGAAAAATTCATTAAGACCTTTTCTCACTGTTGTGGTTGGGAAGTAGGTAGCAGCTAGACAAGGCCAGCACTGAGGGGCTCAGAAACAGCTTCTACCCTAAAGCTGAGGTTACTGTCTAAATCTCGGGGTTTAGAGCTACAATAATATTTTTTTTTTGTTGCTATTTTTGTTTCGGGCGGTTAACCGTAAACTGTCTTTTCATGCATCCTGTTTTTAATCATCTGTGTAGGCTTTTTCCATCTCTGTTCATCAATGCTGCAAATATATGTAATTCCTTTCCATGTAAAATCTTGAATATATGACCTTTTGAACTTTTTTCTCCATCACAGTCAGATAAAGTATATTTGACTACCCTGTCTATAGTTGAGTATAAATGAGTTATCTAATCTAAATCCAATCTAATCTAATCTAATCTAATCTAATCCAATCTAATCTAGTCTAATCTAACCACACATGTTTTTCTCAAAAGATAATCTAAATGACAGTGTACACATAACTGCTTGAGAGTTATGAAACTGTGCCCCCTCAAAAAAGTGGGTGCACCACGTGCCACTGCACTCAGCCAACACACTTTGAAGATATGTTCATTACACCCACCTTTGATTGATAAAAGTTCAGTCAGGTCAACTATGTGAGGTCACTTATCGGAAATTGTAAACAAGAATAGAAAAGAGAGTTTAAGGGAAACTATATATTTTCTGCAACAACATCAATGCCAGTGTTTCAAGGTGTGCAATATCCTGAAAGTGACATCTGACAGAATAAGCACCAAATAAAGGTTTCGGCTGCTAGAGCAAGAGTTACATAGAGGAAATGTGTGACTGCACTGTGCTTGATTGATTAACCACTGATACTTGTTGTGTTTAGATGGCAGATCTTGAGGAGACAGTATTATGAAACCAAAATATGTATCCTTATGGAGTCCAGAAAACAAGATTGTGTAATTTGAACTCCTTTCTGGGGTTACATTTCAAGGCTAATCATATATGTATGTGTTTCTGTATTTTGTAAGCTTTTAGATGAGTCTTCATTAGGATTAGGATTAGCTAAATAGCTCAATTTAAAATGAACTTCACAACCAGTAACAACATCTGCGTGATAAGGGCAAATAATGTGAGAGGGGGCCAGCTTTTTAGAGGCTGTAAATTAAAACAGCTGATCATGCATTTAAGAGAAAATGACATACAGTGTCACCATGGACAGAAAGGGGAAACTGAACTTGTCACAGAGGAAACTCCCACAGAGTTCTCGACAGTGTTCATGAGGAGCTGGCAGACAAGAAGGAAGCTATGTTGACAGACAAAGGAAAATCTTCATAATGTACGGTATGTAATCTGTGAGACTGACTTTGTGATATTTTGTGGATAGTTGAGTATGTGTGAGCTTGTGTGTTCTGTGCTGTGTATATTTTTACTGTGTTTAATTTTAACTTTTCATATCATAGTTTCATTTTGACTTTAAAGCTATAAAGATCACTGTACAGAAGTGTTCATTTGCGGCGATATTCGTGTAAATTCAGCTCTAATTTTCTGTGATCATAATATTTTTATCTGAAAGCTGTAAGTCAAAGGCAGCTGGGCTTGCTCTTTGGTATTCATAAGAGAAGGTAAAGCCTCTTGAAATATTGTGAAATGTGCTGATGACTCAGATATGAGCTAAATTACTGTGAATTTCTAGACAGACAAAAATTGTGGAAGTTAGTGAGGATGATTGGACAACGCACTAAAAGATATATAAAATAAAAAATCGACCATATAATCCAAATAATCACTAAGAAAAAACACACACATTACAGTTATATAAGTAAATAGATTAGATAGATAGATTTGTCCATGTACATACTGACATTTGACAACACTAGTGCAGTGCCTGTTCAGTACTGCTTCAGGGAATGGAAACAGCTGATGGGAGGTGTGAATGATGGTATATACACCAGCGACATGAAAGAAACTAATATTCTATTAGACACAGATGTTAAGTAAGGTTTGTGAATCTTTTCTCACGTCAAGTATAATGAGAGCAGCAAAATGTGCATCCTAAAATAAAGTGGATTGATTGTATTGGGCTCTTATTTAGTTTATTATCTGTGATTTCATTTCAGATCATTTGAGTGGGTATATTCACTCCAAATATTTCTGCTTATATGAGACACGCTTCCTGTAGGAATTAGCCCTAAGAGTCCGTCCATTCTTGATTGAAAGCTGTGTTTTTGCTGTCTACATTTCTCTTTTCAGAGCACATCATGTAGAACAAACCTTTCTTTGGCTCGTTGTATGGCTCTGATCACCAGCACTGCTCATTCTTACGTTTCTATTATAATGGTGTACACAAAATCTGAAACATAAATATTTTTGTTGGTGAAAGCAGGGACTTGAGTGTTTAATGAACACTCACACTCACACTAATCCAAATTCAATGTCAGATTCAGAGAAATCTCCACTCCAGTAGCAGAGGATGGTTACCATTTCAACAGAGCTGAGTGGCTCACTATTCACAGCCCTGATCTCTGGCTGTGACATGCATCCCACTGCTACACAAAGCTGTTGGCTTGTTTATTCAGAGTTTATTCATATTAAATGTGTTGCATGTCCAAATTGCACCAAACAGCTCTGCACGCCTTTATGTCCAAAGCAATACTTCCACCAAGTGTGTGGTTGATTTGATGAACAGTTGTGGAGCAAGACCAGAGAGATACAGAGTGCTTCCTATATAATTAGATGAGGAAGTTTTCTGTGTACGTGCGTATGTTTGAGTTAATCTCCATGTCTCTGATGTTACCCAGCGGACAGTCTCATATCAGCATCACTGTTAAACCTACCACTTTGCTCTTCTGCATCACAAACATGAAAAGGTTGAGGTATTTGGGGTTTTAAAGTCATTGTTGAATTCCCACATTCTTCTAATGGGGAATTCCCCAACCAGCTACTGTAAACAGTAGCAAAAAACACAGAAGTGGAGGTCTGGTATGCCTGACTGACCCTTAAAATCCCCCCTTTGGTGTGTCTTTTTTTAAACTGAGCTGAAATTATCACCCACATTAACACCCTTTTTATTTTGTTTTGACTTTATCTATTCAAATAGTCTCTCCTTTCTTTAAGTGCACATTCTGCAGTTTTGTTTTTAATATTTAAAAACTGTGAAAAGGGTGAAACATTAAGGTTTCCACAAGTTATTCTACAAAAATATTAAAACATTTTATTTTTGTATTTATTGAGAGATCAACATTGTTATTATATTTACAATATATATAAAATATATTACGTTATTATTGTAGGAAGATTATTTTTTATTTTCATCAGGAAGCCAAAATAATCACAATAAACCAGTGAATTGTACGTCACTAATAAATCGTTTTTTTACATTTCTTAAGCTTTGAAGTGAACTAATAGTGCAGCTTAATGATAGTTTGTGAATTTTAGGAAGCAGGGAGGATTGAAGTCTTAGAGGCTTTTGAGTGCAAGTAATCACATTTGAAAGAAAACTGAATGCATAAAAAAACAACCTAAAATAAAGTAGCCACTTATAACTCTCTGAAAATGTAATTTGCATTAAAGCTTAGGAAATAAATTGATTTTAAAAGATTATATTGATCAAAACATTTAAAAAATCACTTTTAAAATGCTCTCATGTAATTGAGGAAAATTGAAAGAATATTTTCATAGTAATGTGTCTGTATTGTACAACCTTTGGTAACTCCATCCTTTTTAAATACATTTATAAGTGCCTTTTTCTTATTAGAGATTATCCCATTTTAAAGGTGTAAACATTTCCTGCAGAGTGCGATGAGCACCAGGCTGTAGATTTGGACCGAATGCTAAAACCACTCATCTGTGCCACCAGTGTTTGTTATTTTACGTTGGCAGCATGTGTTTTCTTTTTTTATCAAGACCCATGACATGTGAGAGAGAGAGATAAGAGGCAGGCGGATGTGTGGTGACATCCCACAACAGGCACATAGGCAAAGCGGAAGTGAGTGCAGGCAATGCGGTCATGAGTCATTTCTTCATTATTTCTAGTAAATGAACTATACATTTTCACTCTGTATATTTATCTCTCTCTCTCTCTCTCTCGCTCTCTCTCTCTCTCCTCTGTATACACCCTGCCTTGCCTGGCACCTACAGACTTCTTGATAATGTGAAGAGTTACACAGAGTTAAGTGATTGCTGTGATCAACTTAGAAAAAGGGGCTCCAATATGCCCTACATGTCCCTTGGAATGATGCCTCTCTTCTGGGTCATGATTTGGTCAATGCTCCCTCCCTTGGTTCTCCTCTCTGATCTGAATGATTGTACCATCGATGAGAGCAGTAGCTCACAGAAAGGTAAGTCTGTGCAGTATTCATCTGACAAAATACACCTCAGGATGCTTTTAGAGTCTATCGAATCTTTTACTTTAATTGTAATATGTTGTAGACTCAATATAATTACACAATTTCTGATTAAAATATACAGAAAAGGGATAGTGACAGTATAGATTCAGTACAAAATAATAGCCATTAAGCACAGTTTAGCACATTAATTGACCAAAATATTTCTCTCCCAACCAGTATCTCCATTGCTGGAATCCTTACAGTGCCATAATGATTACAAGTCCTACGTCTACTGCCAGTGGAAGGATGCGTCAAACCTAAACACAACACTGTGGTTCCAAAACGGGTACGAACACTATTGGAGAGCAAGGTGACAAGGAGGTTTAGCATGGAGGATTCATCAATCTAGGGCCATGGTTTTCTGACCCACTGCTCTGTGTCCATGTCTTTGCAGAAAACAGAAGTGTGAGCCTTACAAAGCTGCAGTCAAGCACCCAGAAGAGCATGGAATTGTCCGGTGCAGATATGCAACTGATGTGTTTGTGATCAGCACCACACACACTGTCGTGTTCCTCAACAATAAAACACCAGACCTCTGCTTATCACAGCCACACAGGGCTCTGCATCTCTCGCAGCACTGTGAGTTAACATGACATCTGTCTATAATAGCAGTAACATTTACTATAATTATCTAAATAAATCATGCAATTGAGTATAAATATTTACATTTTGTATAGAAATAATATTTGTTGTATTCTTGTGTTGTATGTTTTGCAGTGAGAGCGCGCCCACCGGTGAATCTGTCTACCAATGATTCAGATGATGGAGGCCGTTGGCTCACATGGTCCAGCCCCTACCCTTCCTCCTCCTCCCTGAGCAAAAACCTCAAATACCAGCTGAGCTACAGGCCAGACAGACTGGATGACTGGACTGTAAGCACCAAACACGCATATTGTGCTACCAGCTTTTAGCCAAATGACACTGAAAAACATTGTATTTGAAAGTCACTTTTGTGGGCTTGTTAAGCACTTGTAGGTGGTTTGCTAATCCAGTTTGATGCAAAATGGGTGTTCTTAATTCTATCTATGACCTCACAGTGAATGTGGAAACAATAAGTGTACCAAACTGTACCTCTTTGTAAAACATGACTCAACCTCCATCACATTCTTTTTTTTCACACTCTTTCTGCAGATTGAGAATGTCACAAGTACCACTGTGAAAATGGAGAAGCGATCGTTGCTTGCAGGTCGCATGTATGAAGCCAGGGTGAGGGCCCGGGCCAGTGTGGGTCAGTGGAGCGACTGGAGTAATGTGGTGACCTGGCAGACTGAGGAAGGTGAATCACAAAATATGTGTAGGGGATTGAGCTTTAACTCTGACATTTTTGACGGAGTAAACCGTTTGACTTGCATATTTAATGTCCTGGACCGAAATCCTTTTCTTCTGATAGGAAACCTGCTCCTTATCTTAGCTCCTCACATTTCTAATCTTCTCCCTCCGTCCATTTTCATAGGAGCCCAGAAAAACTCTGGAGTTTGCCGATGTTGTTATTAACTCGCTCTCTCTTGCTGTAGATGCTGGGCAGTTTCCCATTTTGCATTGTGTGCTGGATGGAGAGGAGGAGGTGATGTGTAGCTGGGAGGTGAACAGTCAGCTGGCTGATTTCATTACCTACCAGCTGACCTGTACCAATCAGACTGGATCGTAAGTCAAGCTGCATACGTGTGTATGTGTGTGTGCTGGAGGTCATGTTTACATGTGTAAAGCTGTTCTTGACAACACCATCTGGTTGAAGTTGAAAAATCTAGCTATCCATTTGTTCAGTCATCTGACCATTCCTCTTCTTTTAATCCCTGCCTCCAGGTCTGGGAGATGCTGTAATAACACAAAGATCACTCCTGACCCCAGTAGGTCCGTGCTGAGGTACAGCTGCTCACTGAATGTCACAGACTCTGCACATCTGCTGCTGGAGCTTAAACCAACACGCAGTGCCAAGAGTTTTAGCGCCTACCAACACAGTGAGTGGACTTAAGAGAGAGGGCACAACATCATAACAGAGAATGACTTGGAGGTGGTGTGGGAGGGATAGAGGGGGATTAGCAGGTTAAGAGATAGTGTGACATGTCCCACCAAAAAAAATTGCACACAATAAAACTGCAGGAGCTGTGCAGAGGCACTGAGCAGAAGTACTGGGATGTGATTGAGTGCCCCCACCTAGTGTTTGAATGGCACAACTACACTCCATCCATGTCTGTTGATTAATAGATTATCAGATAAGATAAGAAGTTACTGTGGTAATTGTGGTTTTGAATATCTCCGTATATACTCTGAGTTATATGAAACTTTTAAGAACCACAGTACACACAAAAAGATGAATCAACTTTTTCTGCATGACTAATCTCCACAATCTAATCTCTTTGTCCACAGTTCGTCCCAACTCACCAACGAATGTAAAGGTGAAGGAGGTAGACAGTAACTGGGTCGTGGAATGGACTACACCGCCCACACGTCGCAACATCAGGCTGTATTATCATGTGCGGTATTACAGGACACAGGATCAGGTAAGAGACGTTAATACAGATGTTAGCGTGTTTTTCCTGTCCAACTCTGAGCTCTTTACAATAGACACAAAGTTGTAAAAATGTATAATGATTTGTATTTACATTCTTCCATTAGGATTCGATTCCCCTGCTTACCATTTCAGAGGGCACCTTGTCCGTGATCATCAAGCAACAGTCTCTGGACCCGTCCCAGCGCTACCAGGTCCAAGTCAGGTCTCTGGTCGTCTCATCAGATAGTCAGGCTTATAAGGGTCCCCCCTCTGAATGGACTGATCCAGTGGAATGGACCTCACATGCAGGTACTGCACAGAAGCAGCAGGCACACACATACAGGTGGTGCTCACACAGTCCAAGAAAGGAAGGAAATCAAATATTTAAAAAATGATCCTTCTGTCTTGTGTCCCATGACAGCCCCCTGGTCCCCCATCAACTTGATCTATGTCTTCATCAGTGTGTTTGTGACTACTGTCTTCTGCGCACTCTACTATACCATCCCAGCTTGTCAAAGGTGCATTATTCACACTCACTTTATTCAATGTTGTACTCTTAACTACTTCCTTGATGTTTGTCAAGTCAATAAGTATAAAACAGATTATTAACAGGTATTTCATGTTTTTAAGTGTGGATTTTTTCGCTTTTACGGTAAATCTAATCTAAATCTTTATGTGGCATATTTTGAACAAATAGGAGAGTAATTCTGTGGGTGGAGTCAGTTCCTTCTCCGGGCAAAAGCAAAATCCTTTCTGAGATCAAGGTGAGACTGGATCATTCTTCTGTTTGCCTAACTTCTTTCCATTTCTGCTCTAAATTATTCAGCATATTAGTGTTTTTCAGATTGTAGTTAGTCATGTATTTTTTTTAATTTTGTTTTTATTTATCCAGTCTGCCACCAGCCGGACCCTCATGCAGAATGAGAACACTTACATCTGCAAAGTGCTGAGCTTGGACAGCTTATCTACATGGTAATACGTTGTACATTTGACATTTCCAGACAGATAACAATTCTTCTATCAAAAATGAAAACATAATTAGTGATGATATACAGCTGCTGTACATCCAACAGAGAATAGTGTGGAAAAAGCCATAATATTCAGGACAGTCTCATTTGTGGCCAATCAACTGGCATATCTCCTGAGACATGAATATAAAATGACAAGTCTAATGATGTGTTGATGCATGAATCAATAAATTACTGACAAAAGATTTTCTTTTTTCTCCCTCCTTGCAGCTCCTCAGACACTGCGCTGTGGCCAACCAAGGACAAGCATTTGGAGCAGTACAGGGACTGCTGGAACTCTGATAACCTGGTCCTCTCTGTTGAGAAGGTTAATGGATCTGACACGTCTTCCTTGAGCTTCAGTGGGCCATATATCTTCTGTCAGGTCAGTTATTGTCATTTGTCAGGTGTGCAGATGCAGAGAATTTCGCAAACACTCAGCGTCATAATAAAGAATAAAGAATACAGGGACAGGCATTCATTTCTAAATTTAAATGAATAAGAACAAAAACAATAAATGTCACACTGAGCAACATTGTGTCTATCTGACATGCAGACACCAGAGCCAAACTGCAAGTCAGCGGAAGACAAGGGTGAAGAGAAAGAGGAGAAAAGGGAAGAAACCTCTTCACATGACACTGCATCCCCTTCCCCTGTGAATTTTACTCTTTTTGGGGAAGGTTATGTGTGTCTGCCCAACCGCAGCGCCTCCAGGTCCACACAGGATTTGGTAACTCATAGTGATGCCAACACAAGCACACACATGCACAACAACACTGAGCAGGACCAACTGTGCCCAGATAACACACAGAGGTCGGATAACGGGGACATTCAACCGGGCCTCATCGAGCCCACCAGCGGCCACCGGCCTCCAGCCTACACCTCAGGACCTTTTACCCCCTGGCCTCAAGGGGGCAGTGTACAGGCCTCAGGGTACTGCCTGCTCCCACAGCCTTCATGAGAGCAGCACAGTAATCCACACCATGCAAGGGAAGAGCATATGAAAAAGGACCAAATGAAGGTTTTTGCTTGTTTTTTCAAAAGCATTCCACTTTCTCTCAACTTATCTATGCTTTCTTGTTAAAACATGCAGCAATATATATTGTATCATGTTAGAGATGACTTTTTCAGAACCCCTTTATTGTGTGTGACCTAACATCAGGTCAGACATCTGACCAATGGAGGGCAATAGTGAGCTGAGCCTGCAAATGCCACCATCTCTGGTGCCACTGCAGATGGACTGGCGGACATGAAGATAGATTTCAGTGCTGCACACAAAACAATTATTTCTGTCTGAACTTCATTACACATACTGGGTCTGCATGAAATAACAGGATCACATACAACAATCTTACATAATACAACAGCCCATCAAAAAATGTATTCATAGATGTTTTGTTTCTTCTTTTCTTTTTTCGAGACTGTCATTCAAACTTTTCCTGAAAATGAGGATCATTAACAGAATTTACTGCTTCCTGTTTCACATATACCACAAACTCTCAAGAAATGTTTTGAAATCTACTTCTTCAAAATTTCTGCACAGCAGTAAGAATGACGTTCATTGCATTTCATGGAAAAAAGCTTGCTGATTGCCGTGTTCGCTGCGGTCATGTAGCTATGCGTGTTTGCACAAAGGGGTGTGAGTTTGGACCTTGTTGCCAATGTGGTAACTAAGTGTTGCTGAATGTATAAATACAGTATGCTATCTACTTTGTGATGTGATGTTATTGCTGTGTTAAGTGGCACCAGTAATGTAACTGTATGCAGGTTTTTAGGAGATGGAATATGAAAGTACTGGAATATATTAAGGGTTACTTTACATGAAATGTGCCATCTTCTTCAGGTGTGTTTGAGGCCTGTTTAATGCTAGTAAAGGATCATGAATGAGTAAGCTCAGTGAAAAAATATTGTAAAATTGTAATGGTTTGCAATGTTTACTGCACTTTTGTATTGTGATAGTGATTTAAACTTGAAAAAAAGTATGTTATATGAACTTTGTTTTGTTTGTATTTTTTACAGTCCAAAACTTCTCCAGAATTAAATATATATTTGTTTTGCTATATGTCTGTCGGACTATTTATTAAAAAGTACTAAACTACTAATTCATTTACAATTAATGTATATACACTATGATAAAACTTTAGTAAAAAAGTAAAATTACAAGCTAGCTCCCTTTAGCATGAGTTTAGCTAGGTTTCTTTCTCAGTCATAATTGAACTGTCTCATTTACTTATGGAATAACTACATATCAAGAGGCCATTGTCATTGTCATCTGTGATAAAGACTTTTTTTCACTTATAGGTAAGAGCAAATATAACTTATATTCTTCTAACAAGCACTTTTAGCCGTGGCTATCTTGCCCGTAAGCTATTGCTCTAGATAGCCTGTGTCTCTTAGAATAGCTCTGTTGTTGTCTTTCTAAATAACAAAAGAAAGCAGTTTAGTCCAGACCAGAGTGCAATACAAAGCCAGAATGCAATAACTACAGAACTGGTTAATGTGGTGTGGCTTGGGTTTGATCTATATTTTGCTGTTACTGCAAATTTAAAAAGTTGTTTTTACACGTTTTCTAAAACAGACCTAAACCAATTTTGACCAAATGTGCAGTTACTGAGGTTTTTTTTTTTTGAAGGGCAAAAATGTAATTGAGCACATAACCATCATCATCTCTGTCTCTTTCTCTAATGTACAAAAGTCTACTAGGGGCTACATGAGTAAGATTTGTAACAAACTCACAACTTACAAAGTATGACTAAAAAGATGGTAGCTCAAGTCTCTCTTCCTTATCTTCTGCTTAATCAGCTTTTATCTATGGGGATCTTTTTTTTCTGTCTGACATTTTTTGTTCTTAACCTTGTGCACTCTATCTCTCTATTTTTGTAACAAACACACACACACACAAACACACACACACAAATTCACATCGTTATCTAATTTATTGCTCTGTTTATTTGCACATCTGTCTAGCCTTACAGTGTTCTGCAGAGTATTCAGTCTCTTAGCAAGTGTGAGTGTGCATATGCTTATGTACAGCATACATGTATGACATTGCACCATAATGTAACTGTAACCATTATTATCATGAACATATTGTGCTTTAGCAATGCAAACGTCTTTCTTGTCTCTGCAAACAGAAAACAATGCTGGAATTCCAGGCACGCTGATATCAACTTCCTGTGTTTTCAGCACATCGCTAGGTACAACTTCCTGTCTGATGAGGTTTGAGGAGCAGTTTGACACACACCAACTGAGTCACGATGCCCGCCAAGATGTTAACATGCTCATTTATTTGGCCTTGACCATGGTGGTGGGAAGGGAAGGTGATTTGATGTGTTTTCCCAGCATTCCAGGCCTTTTCAGATTCTCAGACCCCCAAAAAGCAGTCACATTCCACAGTCTCACAGTCAGTGTTAGAAAGCTATTGTTCCCTCTGACTGACTGACTGACTGACTGACTAACTGACTGACTGACTGACTGACTGACTGATATCTATACTCATTAGTGGGGAGAATAAAGGGGATAGGTAAAAGGACAATGGTGGGTGTTAATGGAAAGACCAGCATAAGTGTGCATGTGGTAGATGAGGGGTTGTCATTTGTGTACAGCACGTCCCTGTCCTTTGTCGTACATAAAAACAGGAAAATAAAAGTGCTGGAAGGTGTAGGGAGTGCGTGGCGCCACACGGATGCTTGTGTAACCTCCTGTTCAAAGGACTCCTGTTTCCTCATGACTATACATCAGGGAATCCAGACCAAACTGAAACACAGATGATCATGGCAAAGACTGTGTGGTTTCTTGTCATGTCTTTTTTTTGTTTATTTGTTTCTTTTGATGTATTTGCTTTTTACTGACCCAGTGGTGTAGTAGAGGGTATGCATAGGTATACTTTTTCTGACCTTGTAATCAGCCAAAAACGCATAGAAATATACAAGAGGCTAGGTGATCTACCCATCTAACTAGTCGTATACCCACCTCATCAACTATAACTACAGCCCTGCACTGACCACAAGATGACAGATGAAATTAAACTGATTATGATACAAAGTTGGGAAGACACAGGTGAAAACAAACTTGCTGCAAGATGCATGTATGTTCTGACACATTTTAACATGGGTGGTTTACCATCTAAAATGCACATTCATGGAATAATCAGGACATTTCATACATCATGAATAGATGCAACAAGGAATGTGTCAACACTCTTACTTGCCTCAGCTGTAGTATCTTAAATTCCTGCCTGTCGACTGAAGCATGTTTTTAATACCACAGATGAGTGAAAACCATCCCTCCGATCCACCAGATGAGATAGGAAGAAAAAAATACAACTTGAACAGGCTTTTAGTTAAGTAACACTGAAGCTGCCCCTGTTCTGCATGGATGCACATTCCCAGAGGTCCACCACATGTTTAAAAGCCTGCCTTCACACACACACACACACACACACACACACACACACACACACACAGAGAGAGAGAGAGAGAGAGAGAGAGAGAGAGAGAGAGAGAGAGAGAGAGAGAGAGACTTAGGAGGACACTTCTTTTCTTTACATTCATTCCCAGGAGACTTAACCATTAGCTACTACACATCTCAACCAAACCTTTACTCCAACCTTATCCTCAAATTTAGTCTTATCACTAATATGTGATGGTTTATGTTTGATTTATGTAGAAGTATTTGATACTTTTTACTTGTACTGTACTCTTCTACATCTTAAGTAAATAACCCCATAGATTGGGAACTACTTAACTAAATTATCCAAACAATATATGCAGTAATATATAAAGTAATTAAAATTAAGTCTAGGTTGACTAGCTACAATAGTAAAAGTATGATTAGTATGTAATTATAAATGTATATCACTCACATGAGCCATTTTAGTAGATTCTGCTGATAATACTTCAGTGCTTACAGGACAGAATACAGGACTAACATTATTGCATTAGTACCTACTGAAGTAAAGGTTCTGAATACTTCTTCCAACACTCCATGCATTGGGCAAAAAGCTGCATAAACCCTGGAGAGGTCACACATAGAGACAAACAAACACCTTCACAGTCACTGTTATGGGCAACTTGATCACCCAAGTTCACCTTACCTGCGTGTTTTTGAAGTAGATATTGGCTAAACATGCAAACGCTACAGAGAAAGGCTTTTATAAGCTACATCAGGCTCAAGCCCTGGACCCTCTTGTTGTGAGGTGACAGTGCTGACCTTTTGTGTTGAGTTTTTTCTGGGTCATAGCTGGAATTAACTGTCGGTTCTTTGGATTTTCATTCATCATTATATTTTTCCAGTGGTTATTTGATGGTTAGGTAATAGTGTTGTTGAGACTCAACAAACCATATCGCCCTTTAAGGTCAATCAGTCAGCTATGAACCATCCTGTGTCTTTAGTCACAGTCTCTGGTCCCTCAGAGAAACTCCCACACTGCCATGGTGATTGACCCCTGTGTGTGTTTGAATGAGAGCGAGCATGCCTGTGTGTGTTTGTCACAGTCAACAAGCCTCCACGCACCTCTCTTCCCTGCTCTTGTTTGATGTCCGTGGGGGGTGGGGAACTGCTCGGACACCCGCAGAAAGCAGGCATCCCACCTCGATGATGAATTTGGAGACAGTGTGCTGTTTAGAAGTAGAACGTCTGTGTGAGATTGACAGTAGGGCAACGGGAAGTATTGCCTGAATACACATTAAATTTGAGGAGTCACGTACAGGATTAAGGATGAGATGTGGATGCTAGAGAGCTTTCTGTAAGCTGTTATTTGAGATTCAGCATTTAAGATCAGACCCAGTGACTTATGCTATATATGTTGAGTAAAGACCGTGATCAAGCCCAAAATATGAAAGTATGAGAAATATAAAGCCTTTATATGGATTATATCTGGATATAATCAAATCATTTGCCTCAATGCCAATCTTCGTAGTATTCTGTTTAGACAGATGACTTTTTGACTCGATCATTAGCATACATAGATATGCAGCTAGCTGTGGGGGGGTTTTTGCAGCCAAGTCAAGTAAGTAAATGTGAAAATCAAGTGTGTGCTAAAGTTCACCTACTGTACATTTTGTCCAATTAAAACAAAGCTCATGGTGCATCACTGAGGCTGAGAACTCAATACAAGGCAATTCTGCACTCATGAATTAACAGAATTAATATGATGTCTCTGGAGAGCCAAACAGGCTCAGTGAATAAATGCACCTGTGCTCATGAGGGAACAAGTATGCTGTCACTAAAAGTTAAAAAATGTGTCCTTGCAACTTCTAATGTGTCAGGTTAAAAAGCCCCACCTGCTTTCTGATTATAAGATGCTGTACATAGCTTCAACAGCTGAACTCTAAATGGTCCATGACACTTCAGCGTTCAGATCTCATGCGAACTGCCATGTGAATTGGACACACTAATAGCCAAGGTTTGTTTTTAAAATCAGTTTTCCTTATTCATTTTTGGTCATGTGATTTAAATTGCAAATACATCTTCCATAGCAAAACCTTTGGCTATTTGTAATAAAAATATAGTGGCAATACTATAGAAGGGAAATTGATGAAGAGAGAAAAAAAGACAAGAAACCAAGCAGATTTAAGCACATTAGCTTCTTATACCCATATGAAAAATAGCATTAGGTGGCAAGGTTATCACAAACATTCCTTATTTTTGTCATAACTCAAATAAAACAGACAGAATCAGTAACAGTTGTAAGTTGGCACAAAAACGTACATATTTTCAATAACTTAAGGTGTTTTTGGCTGATTATACATTATTGGACACAGAATAGCATCACCACTGTGGGTCAACTTGTTGTCACTAATGGAAAAATAGACAAAGAACAATATCTACAAAGTTTGACATTTTTGACCCATCTCACTTTTCCTGTGAACGAAATGTCAAAATCATTGTGATGCAGATTAATTAAAAAAATACAGTGGGGGCAAAAAAATATGTTGCAGTAAAGTGTTTCTTTTTCTCCCTCACAGAGTTTGAAAAGAAAGGAATGTGTTCCTAATCAGTGGAAAAGAGAGACATCTCTACCAATAAGATAAAGAGACAGAGGACAGATGTACTTCTATATGAGTACTGAGATGCATGACAGAAGTGTAGGTGTGAGCACAAGCCCACAGACACACAACACAACATATAAAACAAACACACATGCACACATTTTTTGTCATAGACATCAAACACTGCATTATACTGGGAGGTCAAAGAAGGTTTGGTCTTGTTCTGTCTTTCTTTAACTAACCAGACTTTTTAATTGTTACATTGTGTTTGCCACATTTGGAATGTAAAGAAATGTGGCAAACACACTAATGGTTAATCCACAGTAATGGTAGAGATAAATAAATAGGAAACATACTATAGCACACAGTAAGGTCACAGGTGTAACGCTATCACCTATCACCAGTCAGAAAGCTCCTTACTCTTTTTCCTGTACACCTGTGATTTGATTGTGAAACAGAAAACCTCACTGCAAACATTTTATGTTTTTGTTCGCTAATCACGTGTGTCATTCCAGTGTTTGCAAAGAGTTGAATAGAATTAAATATGATTAAAGACAGACCATCACTGTTTTAATTAGCTAATAAATGATATCAGGACTTGGTACTTCATGGTAAATTTACACAGGTTTGGGTTTTAGGCTTCCCAACATAGACAACACTGAACCCTCAGGATATGGGTTCTATCACACATGGAAATACTGCTCATTTTAGGTGATTGTCTCTAAGATTATCCAATTACAATATAACAAATTCTTCAACAAAACAGAGGGAGTTATGTCCTTTTTTCCACCAAATGCACTTAGTAGTCCTAATGATTCTGTGGTATTCACAAAATCAAGTCTTTCAGCAACAACTCTTTCATTTAAACCCCGTATAGACATGGTTCTGTCGACGTGTAAGTGCAATCTCTCTCTGTTGATATCAAAACAAGGTTCCAAGGAGAGTTTTGAAATTGCACTATTTTCTGCAGTTCTACAGCCATGCAGTTTCAGTCCCCCTCAGCTTCTGTGCATGCACACAGTTTTGTCAGTTTTTGGGTGCCACTCGTTACTTCATACCAGCAACTGTCCTTGTAGAGGTCCACCTTTTATTTATATTCCACATTCTTTTCACCCACCTCTTACTCCATCCAGGTGTAGTTACAGGTTCATCAGACAGGCATTAGTAGTGTTACTGAGGAGATCTCACAGGACGAGCAGGTTACTGACAAATGAATAAATACTTATATGAAGGGAGTCACTCTGCTGCACCTCTGGATTATCCACAAAATACTCCAAGTTTACTTTGTGTCCCTGGAAATAAAGGAAAACACACTTTAAACTACATACTGGCACAGTTTTCCTAAATGAAAAAAGAAACCCTGAAATAAATATAAAATTCATAAATACTCAGCAAATACAAAATGGTTTGTTCATAAATGGGTTAATTCACCAATTTCTGCTTTATTTCTACACCTTATTGAAACCCACCTGGGATTGTTTTAGTTTTACATTAGCATTGCTCTCATAGCTGCCTTGCTGATTCGCTTGCGATTCTTCCTCATCCTTTTCTTTGGACGGGCTGGGGGCCTGGGGCCTGCTGGAGCTGATGGCTGCTTTGTGGTAGTTGTAGATGTTGTCTCTGTAACAACAGGATTTAAATATTAGTAGAAATTTAACAAAAACCTATTACCTTTATGTTTGCAGCTTTGCAATATTGTGAACATCATCCAGTAATTAATTACATTTAACCACATGAATTTCTTAATTCCATTAAGTCATGTCTATTACCTGGTTTCTGCGTTGTTGTTTGCAGATGATGATGATGATGTTTACTGTGCAGGTGGTGTTGACTATCTGTCTCCTTTTCTTTCTGCCACTCCTCCTCCTCTCGCTTCGTTTGCTGCTGTCGCAATATCTCCTTCTCTTGGTCCAACCTCTTGTGGAGGAGTAGCAGCTCTTTTTTCTCCTCCTCTACTTTTTCCTTCTCAATCTGTAATATCCTGTCCTCCTCTGGAGTCTCGTTATCTTTCCGTCTCGCCTGCCCTCGAGGGTCTGGATTTGGCTCTTTGGTAGGCCTGAACCTGCTTCCGACCTGCTCGATGGTTGCCTCAGTGGGACTGAACTTGGCTTGAGGATTGTGAGTTGCTGGCTTTGAAAACTTGGATTTGTCATCTTGCCATGATGGGTGGTGTGTTTGTGTTTCCCTATTTCCCTCATTAACCTTCCCCTCAGTATTGTTGAGCAGTAACCCATCCCATCCTTCTGCCAACTTCTGCTCAATGCCAACATTGTCCACTGCGGATAGAGTCTTATTTCCTTCTGAGATCTTACCATTCTTCCTCTCCACATTAGTCCCAAGAGGCACTGTGGAGTTATGTGCCCAGTGTGGACCATAGAGAATAGCCTCTTCAGACTGAGATGTGTCCTCCCCAGGCAGACTGTACCCTTCTCCATGCTGCGTGAAGGTGTCTCCTCTGGGGCTCCAATGCTGCTCCAGGAGATCTTCCAGATTGGCTCTCTGGTTCTGCTTCAGGTCATCCCACTGATGGAGCTCATCCTTGGAGTGCACCTTGACCTTGGAAGTAAAATTAAACAAAATTCAGTTTAGCTGAAAACGAAGAAGTTATGATCAATAGATGGACCCTAACCCTAACCCTAACCCTCACCTAAACCCATTCGATGTACTCAGCATTTGTATGTCTTTCCAACAAAATGTAATTATTTAAATTTAAATATATAATGTTAAACTTAACCCCTGCATTATTAGTCCCTTTAACAAAAAAGGTCTCTCAGAAAAAGCTATCTACAGATGGAAAACTGATTTTTATTGCAAGCTAGTAAAAGTATTAAAGTTTGGGGAAAACCTGGTAGTGAAATTAACTGCTGTTGCTTTCACACCCTATTAACCTCATAACTATACATCAAACAAAGGCACCAATCAATTGGTGTAGTTAGAGCATTAACCAAGCAGCAGACAGCATGCACAATACTGTAGCATTTGTACTGTACCTGTCCATGTCCGTTTCCTTGACTGAGAGTCTGGTTTCGATGCTGGTCCTTACTGTGGTGGTGTGGTCTGCGAGGTGATTTTCTCTTGAGCACTGGGGGTCTTGGAACTGGCTGACATCGACACTCCACATGATCGACCACTGACACCACTGCTTTAGCGTACGTGGGTTTTTTGTTTACATATTCGATCTTCATGACCTGGAGAGGTTGAGTAGAAGAAGACGGTAGTCACAGGGAATAATTTACAGTTTATAACCAACTTGTACTTCTGGGATGTTGTTGGTGTGTGTGGTTAGTGTGTACATATCTGTGTGTGGGTGTTTACCTGCAGGTATCTGGTGTGTGTGACAACAGGGACACACTGCAGGCTCTTGGTGTTGCAGCAGCCGGAGCAGCGCTGCACCTCAACGCAGGGTGGCCATAGCAAGAAGTTAGCATTGCTGCGGTCTAACATCGCTCTGGTGACCTCCACCACTTCTGTACGAACTTTACACAGAGCCTGCTGGGCTGGTTGGGCATCTGCAGGATGAGATATGACTGAACATGAGTATGACTCGTAGTATTGGGATTAGTATCAGTAGTATTAGTACGCAGAACTTACTGCATTTTTAAAATCTCCTAGGACCACTGGCTGACTTTATGTGTTTGTTGAGCCAATAAGTAAAAAGAGCAACAAAATGCACATGGGACTCCTCATGAATAGCTACAGAATTCTTTCTTGAGTGCATGTGTATTTGTGTGATACAAACTGCTTTCCAATTTATACATTTCCTAATAGTTG
Organism: Scomber japonicus; assembly: GCF_027409825.1. Classification (NCBI taxonomy): domain Eukaryota; kingdom Metazoa; phylum Chordata; class Actinopteri; order Scombriformes; family Scombridae; genus Scomber; species Scomber japonicus. The sequence goes on along the minus strand of NC_070595.1, from coordinate 10,955,838 downwards.
CTGTGATTTTTGCATCTTAGCAACAACTATCCTGCATTAGCACTGCAGCATCCACTACAGCCTGTTGTTAGCTGTAGCAGAGCAGGAGAGAGCAGATGGATTATGAAACTCATGCATTTGAAATGAGTAGATATGCAAAAACTTCTTCTAATCAGACTCTGTAGATTATTACTCTCAAACATGAATGTAATTCAGTTCGCCTTGCTTCACAAAAGTTTAGGACTCTTTCTCTGGGATTACAAAAGCATATAAAATATTCAGCATAGTTTACATCTAGAGTGATATAGGGCCATTAGTATCTCCTTTTGCTAGAGGGAATCCTGCAAAGTCACCCAGACTGCTGTAGAGTGATGTCAGGGGATTCAGACATCTGTTTCATCACGATAGCGAAGAGAAGGTTAATGGGAAGGATTTTACCGTGTCAAAAAAGCCATACATGTCACATTAATCAACTCACAGGAAGACTGACTAATGAGGATGGATTATGTCTACATTCACGGGGAAAATCAGGAATCCTTCATACCAACACTATTCAATTTTTGTGTGAATATCGTGGAGATCAGACATGCCATGACAAACAAAAAGGAAGGGGGGGGGGGGGGTTACTCACCGAGGCTCCGTGGTAATCTGTGACCTCCATTGGCTTCTGAATTTCCCTCCTCCTCATCTGAGACAAAACAATAAACAAATACAACATTTGACTTATGTAGACATGGCAAATGATTTATGAATGTTTTGTTTTCGGCATGTGATATACAATATTTTTTTTATTCTAAGACCTTGTAAGCACCCTCTGCATGTACACAGATAAAACAGGAGTTCAGGTCCTTGCATGTGGGTGTGTAAATGTGAGCGTGCACAAAAAGATAGAAAGAAAGAGGCAGAGACAAAGAGGGTGTGGGGGTAGTTAATGTCACATGTGAGTGTGCAGGCAGAGAGAGACAGAAAGACAGCTAGTTTAAATAAGCACACTGTTATCATTTCAACTTATTTGCATGTATAATTTGCATGCATGTTTTTCCAAGATCATGTAATCTGCCTGCTGCTTGTTTTCTGCATTTGTTTGTTTGTTTGTTTGCTTGACTTGCTTTTATTACTCCACTTGTTTACTAGTCACAATTAGGGTAGAAAAGCAAAGACACATAATAATATTACTACACTCTTCAATATAATTCCTTGTCAATAGTGAACTGAAATAGTGCCTGAAGTTATGAAGCCTCATTTATTAGGGTGTTGTTGAGTAAAAACAGCATGTCTCAGTCCATATGTTGATAAGAATTAAGAAAATATCTTGGCTCATGACATCATTATATACACTGTAGGTCTGCAACCAACAATTATTTTGATTATTCATTAATCAGTCAATTACTTTCTCAAATTAGTCATTCAAAATGTCAGAAAAAATTCAATCACTGTTACTCTAAGTCCTAAATGGAAATAAAATGTCTTGTTTTTTCCTGACAATAGTCCACAACCAAAAGATAATAATTTTACTGAATCACATTTCAGATGCTGGAAACAGAGAATGTCTGCATTTATTCTTTAAAAAAATGACTCAAAATAATGAATAGATTATCAAAAGAGTTGGAGATTAATTTTCTATCTATTGACTAATCGACTCATGGTTGCAGTTCGAAATATGCATGTCTTTCAGACTGAGTTAAAACATGAAATTACCTCAATAGAAGTTCATGATAATGCACAACATGCAACAAAACCAAAAAATATGTATTTTTCATGAAATTCATATTCATATTATTTTTTTAAATAATAATAATAACATATTTCTTTAGTGAAGTTGTGATTAAGTATTTTAACATGAACCAAAAACGTGGATCCCATCAGCATTATAGATTATGATTAGCCTTCCAAACTTCATGATTGGTTTTAATCATAAGATGAAAGGTTGTTTAGTGTTGATTTAGTTACATTAGGTGATAAAACTGAACATGGTTCTATTCATGTTAAGGTTAAAGACAGTTTATGTTGAATATTCAGATTAGTTATATGTGCATGAACAGTAATATTCAAATGTTCTGTTCTTTACCTACGGAGTCAGTTAGCAACAGCAGCTGAAGGTCCTCTATGGAGGAGATGGGGCTGTTTCTAACCAGCTCCACCAGGGCTGCAGGCAGAGGGTCCTCCTGCAACACAAACATCCACACACACAGAAATATATATGAATGGACGTATGAGATTTAAGAAATAAGGGAAGATACAGCACTCTGCAACATCTTGTAACATGGATGATTATGGGGAAAAATATGATTTATTTAGACATTTCTTAGTTTGAGCATTTCCCACTCATAGGCATGATAAGTTGAGGCTCCATATGTGATATTTTAATTCATTTTTGCTTTTTTTTGTGTTTATCATTCAACAACATGCCTTTGAGCAAATATTACCATACCACTGCACCAAAAGCAAAGCAGCAGCACTACGACCTGACTGTGGGTTTAACCCCCCTGGTCATTAATGGGCAAGAGAGTTGGGAGGGGGTGAGTATTAGCCAAAGCAGGCACACAATGGTCACTAAGAGCAGGGTGAATGACTATTGGCGTTGTGTCTTGTCATCTGCTAACATTTAGGGGTCAAAGGAGCCAGGAAGGAGTCAGGAAGTGGGGGAAGGAGTGATACAGAGAGGAGGAGAGAAGGCATCTGAAAAAAGAGGGATAATAGATAGAATAAAAGACGGGTTAAAATGGACAAGGATCAGACATGGGTCGAGACACTTCCTCACACTGGTTTAAATGGTGTGGATGTGCTTCAGTTGCTTTTATGTCTCATGTGCAACCAGTGAAAATGATTTCGCAAGAGCTGATGTATCATAAATAGTAACTGCTACACCTGTTTTTCAAATAACTTTTAATGAAATGTTGCACTTTTAACTTTAAACTTTACAATACATATATATATTAATTTTATAGTGTCCAGTAAGCCTGGTTAGGTTAAAAAAAACTGTTAAAGACTTCATTCAGGTTTTGGAAAATATAATGAATCCCTGTGGGAGGCATGTTTCTGCCAAAGGAAGCAGCCATCCATGCATGAGATGCATTCTCACCCTGCCCATACTGTATGCCATTGACTTTCCCCTATTGTTGGCTGGCTTTCAGAGAGTCAAATAATACAGCAGGGAAATGCCTGCTGTATTACACTTACATCTTTGTGGCAGAGCTGCAGATGCCCCTGAGGAGTCATCATGATTATTTCCTCCCTTCACCAACGGAGCAAACTGCTTGCTGGGCTAATTGTGTCTGATGTTAATTATAGGATGTGTGCCTTTGTTCACAATGGTGCCTGCTGTCATGACGACTTGTGTCTAAGCAGGAAATATTAAATAAACACGTTAGGTTTTGATAAACAAAATGTATGTAAACATATTCAGACTGGGCAGACTGAATATGTAAACACACATTAAAAAATGTGCAACTATGAGGTACAAGGTACTAAAATAAATAAAGGGAATTTGATTTTTTTAAAAGTAAGTCCTGAACTCACAGGATGATAAATGGAGGGATATTGTTAAGTATTGTGTCCAATGCCGTCCTTCCCTTAAAGAAGTGTAGCCCTCCTTTGGATTTATAAAGAGTCGTTAAATTGCCAGTAAAATGGCGAAAGTTAATTCAGTGAGTGTAACGCTAATATCCCATCACTGGGAGTCTGAGTAAACTGTATCTCAACTTCCAGCTGAGCTGCATCTGGAGCAGTCAGCCTGTTTCAAATAATAGGCTTCCGCTGATGAAGCGGAGCAAGCGACAGCTGTTACATTAGGCATCATGGTGGTGGTTCATTGTTAATCTACAGCAAGACATATAGTTGGGTTTTTTGCAGTGCCACGTCTTACAAACTGTATTGTATAACTGAACTGCTGCCTGTATTGTCCACATGTGCAGTGACGTACAGTAACTTCCTCCTTCTCACATCATGAGAATGTGAAGTGTCTGCTATAGTTTTTGTGCCTTCCACATGATCCAAAAACCCACATTTTGCTGAAATCTGGTGCTTCGCCTAATTTATGTATCACCTGAAGCAAGCTGCTATCCCCTGAGGGTCTGTTGGACATATTGAGGAATGCCAGGTACAGGCAGCGGCTGCAGTGGGCAGGGGAGGAGAGGGAACATCTAATCGTACATAATTAGGGGGTCGGGTTTGCTGCCGGCAATGAGGCAGCAGCCACAGCACACGTGCGAGGTTTCACATGTATTAGCTGAAACTATGTCTACACGTGCACAATACCGGAATGTGTGAATAAATGTGACTCCTTCCTTTTTCATAATTTACCTCTGAGTTGGAAAGGCGCCTGATGCCAATAAGGATAATGAGTAAATGTCTGATTCCTCTTTGGTGGTCTCCAGCTTAACCCAGCACTTTGTACATTAGTGGATTGGCTTTGAATTTAAATCTTTTATGATAATGTCCTTTTTTATAAGAAGTATGATTGAACCTCATATAGAGGCACCTTGATTTCACAGCTGCCATACTATAACTTTAAAATTAGACATGGGGAAATTCCTGGTTGTATACCTCAAAGCCTCTGTAACTTTCTCCCTCTAAAACACTTGGTCTGTCAAATTTGAGTTTTCTTTTACATGTGGTGCCTACAGAAGCCATAAAATGAAAAGAGGGGTTGATGACAGGAATTTAAAGTCCTCCATCATAGCTGTGATTCACTCAAAATGTACATTTATGTGAAGTAGTCATGGTAACGGTACGTAAACTACCTTGTATGGCTTCAGTGAATGAAAGGAAGAACAAAACTGTTTTGATGTTTGAAGATTCAAAAGTATTCATCTAACAGTTCACAGTTCTCCCCCTGTGTTTATTTTTTCCTTCTTCTTTTTTTGTCCTGAGAGCTCACCCTTTCCCACTGGATGAACAAATAAAGACCAACCCACAGTTGTGCCCTCTTTATTGACTTGTTTAAAAGTCCACTTCCCATGACTGACTTGTTAACTGTGTGTGTTTTAACCTCATTTTCCTTTACAAATGACTGACTGACTAGTGGCTCATGATGGAGATGAATGGCCAGGGTCAGAAACACATATTAAGTCTGGATGAAGGCAGAAATACAGATAAAATCTGATTCTGAACCTATTTCTATAAAATTCATATCTACAGCGATCAGCTAAAGAGGCAAAGTTTTGTTTTTTTCTAATATGAACATAATGCCAGTTATTGTCAAGCGTCACTTGACCTAGACAGGGCCCTCAGTTAAGTTTTGTCTTCCTGTTTGACCTCAGCAGGCAGTCAGACTTTGTCCCTCTATGCTGCATCCATATTTGTTCAGCAGCCTATTGCTTGTTCATTTGCAGAAAAATTAAAATACATTTTATTCAGACATACAGCATGCTTTTAATGTAAAAGCATTTAACCCCACCACCACATACACACACACACACACACACACACACAGTATTAATGGTAGTGTGGTCTCTGCTGGTCGTCTACTGTAACAAACATGTGGGCTCAATACAGCACGATGTTACCGCACGATGCTGCTTGCTGACTGATTTATGGCTGCACTCAACATCTGGAACAGCATCCATGAATGCGCCACTTAACCACGTGGAGCATCCAGCTGCAAAAGGAGCCTATCATTGCAGCCTCTGTTTCCTGGCTCATCACCCACAGAGGACGACCTCTGCATGTGTCTGCCCCTGGGCATCCATTCATAACGCCAGTTAATGGGAGGAATAACAGTTATTTTCTGCAAGGATCCCACCCCTCTCCCAGAAGCAATATGATAAAGACTGGCTTTTATTATGAGACTCGAATGAAGCAGGTGCACTCATTCCACGACATGAATTTGATTATTACATCGATGTTGTGTTTGTGAAGAAAACGAAAATAATAAAGGTCCCAACAGGCTACAGGTTAATTGAATGGAATCAGCCTATAAGTGGTCAAGATTAATGCCTAGTAATTATTATGAAGTGGCTGCAACAAACATTTAAAAATGACTTCATTTTAACTTTATATTGGCTTATGGATATTTTTTCAACCTGTTAGAGCTCGTGACAATTTCCTAAACTAAATTGAGGTTTAGCATTTCGATGATTATATGATTATAGCTTAATAATAGTGTACCACTCTCTTTAGGCTACATTAAGACTACTTCATGGTAAAAGTAAGGCACCTCTAAAAGTTGGTCCAACTGTGATTGATGCTAACTCACCTCGGCTACGCCAAACCGCAGACACGCCGCCAGCAACGCGAGCAGCAGATGTACCCACGAGCTCATCTTGCTGCCCAGCCTCGAGCCTCTTCGACGGACCGGGCATTTATGGAAGCGCGAGAGTCCCTCTCTCCTCAGCACTGCGCGCGGTGGGACAGCAGCTCGTCCTGCGGAACTGCGCGCGCGTACACAGCCTGTCCACACTGTTGTCTCTCCAATAGAGATATCCGAAGAAGAAGCTCGTGCTCGATCAGTGGCACCCAACTTTTAAGTCCCCCTTATATAAAAAGAAAAAGAAAAAAAATCTCCAATGTGCTGGATAAATAATAAAACTCCCAGTTTTAATTCAGCAGTTTTTTTTCTTTAGTCGTCTCTATTGAGCGCACACATTGCGTTTTAAAGCTCAGGTTAAGTGCGGTGGTTGTTTGGGGAGCGCAAAACTTAATTAACACTTATTAAAGGTCCAAACACCACAACACAAAACTATCCAACCGGAGTCAGACTGAAAAGTAATAAGAAGTAAAGTTAAAATTATCCAAAGAAGAATTAAATTAAAAAATCCATTTGATTTCTCTCTCTCCAGTAGTCCTTCTCAAGAGCCTCTTTTTCTTTAACCGTGATGCGTTCCAAAGTCCAGCTCACAGACTGAACATCTGACATAAAGTCACAGGTCAAGACGGTAGTTTGCGGTCCTCTTCTTCCAAGGAGTCTTATCAATAAGCAAAGCGCTGTGTGGCTCGGTGCGCCTCAGCCCTGGACCGGCCTGATTACGCAGCGGTGGTGGTGGTGAGGGGAAGAGCAGATTTCCAAGAGTCTGCTGTTGGTCTGCTCAACAGTATCTCTCTCCCGCCCCCTGCCTGAAGTATGGGTGATAATCTCCGTATAAAGACCCGACATAGTCCACAAACGACCGCCTCACAGCAGCCACTCTGAGCATTATTTCCTCTGTCGTGAATCATTTATGCAGATATTCCTGAGACTGTGCCAAGTCTTGTGGGTTTTTCTGTTGGTCTGAATTTTGTTTTTCTTGTATGGTCTGGTTTGAAACACGCATCAGTATTATTAACTTTGGGGTTTTTTTAAATATCAGTCTGGTGTTAGTGCTCACAGGTACACACCCATTGTACACCTTTATTTTTAAAGTTTTGAACAGGTTTGTGATGGACAAATTATTAGAAACAACCCTGTTATATATAGCAGTTGTTATAACTCTGAATACAAGTCTCAAAAAAGAACATTTATGAACAGTGACAAACTTTGTTCTGTTAGGTTTTAACATACTGGTCATATTCTGATCTTCTATCATCTTAAATATTCCTTTATAATTAGTCTATATACCAAGTTTTGAACCAAAATGTATGTTGTAACCATAGATTTCTTATTTGGTCATTCATAAATGGGTGATTTTTCCTCCATTAATGTTTTAGAGAGCAGAAAGTGTGAAAAATATATTCACAATCACACTATATCATGATCTCATGTTATCTAAAACAACAGAACATACCAGACATTATTTCTGTTAATTAATTGAAAGTAAATGATGGAACAGAATTTGAATTGGAGGTTTCATTTTAACCATTACAATCATGAATCATATTTCAATTTCTGTACATTCTGGGCCACAAAATTTCAGGCTTAAATAATGATGTTTTGTGATGATGATGATAAAGATGTTTTTACTGCTTTCAAATGTTAAAATTGGTCCAATTTGACTCATCAGGGTTAAGACTGAAGCCAGGCTATGTTCCTATATTCACTTCTATTTAAGGAATTTATGTCAAACTAAATATGCTTTAAGCAAAGTTCACACTTATAATTGACCCCAAATTCATCCTATTGCATAAGAGGCCTTTATGCACCTACTATTGCTGGAGAGGTCAGCGGGATAGTTGCCATGCCAACTGACTCCTCTTATTACCTCAGCATCACTGCTAGCTGGACTATCAGGAAACAAAAGATGACTCTAAATATCACAGGAGTTATTCTTGGAGACCTGACCTTTGACGGTCACTCATGTTTAGGGAACATTTTTGAACAATGGCCGACGGTGACTCTGCAATGTCGAAACTCAGACAACCAAGGCCCTAAAATAGTATGTCAGCCAGCCAACCTTGTGGACTTTATATTACTTAGAATAACATATGACAGGCGCAAAAGAGCACGAAAGTTTTTGAAGAATACAATAGTGAAAGATGAAGTGCATAATACAAGCAAACTCCTCAATAATAACAAAACTCCTCAATAAATTCTTCCATAGTTTCTATAGCAGCTCTGTGCATTTTCTTAACCACTGCAGTTGGTAAAGTTTTGTCTTCCAGTTCAGTCATGGCCCACTGAATAATAGGATGCCATTGTTTTTCTAACAAGAGCCAATGGAGGAAACAGCATGAGCTATGGAGCTATATTTACACTGCATTTCATATTCACACGTTTGGCCAAGGCCACTGGCAGCATGGGGTAACAATTGTGACTTAAGACACCAGTGCAATGCAACACAAACTGCATATTTGTATAGGTAAAAACTGTAACAAAAAATTACAAATCATACCATCCTTTCAGTACTTCTCATACTGATACCCTTATTTGTATATATTTTTAAAATATACTCCATACAGGTTTTTCTAAAGGAGTGAATAAGTGTGTAGATAATGCCGTGACAAGTAAAATGCCTTGAATAGTGGAATCCTGATTCCAGAAATGACAACAAGTAAATAAATGTTTTTGAGTGCTTCCTATGCTGTCAGAGTTGCCAATTCTATACAAGTCAAAACATATTTTGTTTTATGTTCAGGTTGTGGCTCCCAAAACATGAGTGTGTGGTGTGTTTAGTTTCCAAGCAGTAGGGGAAAAGGAGGAGGAGGAGAAGGAAGAGGAGGATGAGGAGTGGGGGGGGGCAGGTTCTTGACTAGAGGTAGGGATTTTCCCACCGGGACCTGCAGTCATATCACACTATAGCGGATTTTCTCTCACACACGCACACAAACATACAAACACACACACACACTCACTCACACCTGCGACTGTAACATCTCACCACAACTACAATCCCACTGAGAGAAGGCCATCCATCATTATACAGACAGGTGACAACTTAATAAGAAACATTCACGAGAATACTGTACGTGCACTCATAGCCCAAGTTCAATAGTGTATGTGTGTGTGTGAGCGTGTAAACGGATTTTTAGTGTATCATAGGAAAGTCATATTTCAGTATTTCAAAATGCACTCTTGCATGAGCGCACACACACACAAAGACACACAGAGACACACAGGCTCAAATGAAAGTGCACACGCGAAGCTGTTGTGTGTAACAGATCACAACCCTTCACATATTGGCTCATACACACACACACACACACACACTGTCCACACAGATGACAACCATTTCCACCATGAGTTGAGGACAGAGGGCCTTCTATGCTTAACAACTGAGTGAGAAATGACAGCACTCGCTCAAATATTTAAGAGCTTTTCAGAAGATCCGGAGAAGGTCGCAGCACCCTGAACTAATCTTCAATTGAACAATGATGGCATTTGATTTCATGCCTTTTTCCATCGTTGGCTGAAAAGCTTCAGTGGTTAATTTGACGCAGTCATCGCATAGCTGAGTCCCCCACAAACGGTCAGCTTTTCTAGATGAAAAGCATGAATCTACTGTATTTGTGTTGCACAAAGGACCCTGGCTTTGTGTATGTGCATGTGCATGCTGGTGCCTGCATATGTTTGTGTGTGTGTGTGTGTGTGCGTGTGTGTGTATAGGTGCACATTTTGCCGCTGTTACATGCATGAATGCTGAGTGGGAGTCAAGAGGGGAGACAATTGACCCCCGATTAGTCGTGGGGATAGACTCTCTCCAGCGCGTGTCTCTGAGATAATAGAGGATCATGTAGACCAAATGGACTAATGGGAAGTCATTAGTTGGCCCCTCGAGCCTAGAGTATGACCGCTCACCCTGGATCTCAGGTTTCCCAATCCCCATAGGAAGAATGTGGTTGCCTCAGATCAAAAGACCAAATGGCTGGATTCAGGTCCAGTGACCAGTAGCTGATTTATTCATATTAAAAAAAACAGACTGCAACATGTGCTCCTTCTGGCCTTATTCATCCAATTAGCTCATTGTGTACAGTTACTTCAAATCATGAAACACTAATAACACATCATAGATGTGGGACTCTTGTAATGGAGCCTATATGAACATGATTATAAAATAATATTCAGTTCCGATATTGTGCAGTTGACCCAACAGGAATGAGCTCAGTGTGGATGCAATCAGTTTGACAGAGTCATGGCAGCACAAAGTCTTAATGTCTCAGCAAGGATCTGTCAACAGCAGCTAACCAATGAGTCTGAATGAGAGAGCGAGAGACTGACAGTGAAGAATTGCTGGAATGCACTCTATTGAAACATGGCAGGGAAAGAGGAAGATATAGAAAAGGGAAGACAGAGAGAGACACATTGAGATACGCAAAGCGATAGAATAGACTGGAACCAAGAAAAAGGGAATAGCTACAGTAAATAGGAGTAGAAAGATATTGGTGTGCATGCCTGAGAGAAGAGAATGAGCTCAGACCTAAAGGCATTATGTTAAAAAACAGTCCGTTTCTGTCCTCCACACACACTCAGGGTGCCTCTGGACCAGTGCCAACCATGTTCGCTCTGATGTTTCTTGCCCTGCTGTTGCAAGTGAGGCTAATTTATAGGCGTATCACTCTCACAGCTGATATGGACTCTTTTATTTCACATCCTCTCCTCTAATGCCAGTCTGCGGTCTTTGTGCATTAGTTTAAGTTCATCGCCAGACACGTGACCCCACATAACTGTACCATTGTGTTCTAAGTGGTATCGTAAACATAGCTTTTGTGAAGTGTAATGGGAACATCTAAACTTCTGTAATTCATTCTGTTATATTACATACAATATATCCCAGTCCTACATTAGATGGCAACACATAGGCAGGGTCAGTGCCTTTTACAACACATCTGATATACAGTATCTATGTGAGTGGCTTTTATTTGATGTCAAAGTTTGGCCGAATATTTAGCATTAGTTGGGAAATGTTGTCTGGCTTCAGTGATCTAAGAAAATAGCCAATGTTTGTCACTGATATAGTATAAAAGAAAAGGTAGTGTGGTTAATGTGGAGCAGGAACCTGAATCCTGCATTGCATATTCATGAAAGCCCACCCTACTGTTGTTTGTATTGTTGGCACATCACCTGTGCAAAGAATATTTTATGTTAGGATTTTTTAAAATGATAATGGTTTTATATTTCTCTCCCCAATGGCAAACATGGGTCTTACATTTTCCAGGTGTGCAGTCATGCTAGCAGTTATGTGAGACTGTGGTGCCTTCAGCTAAATCCTAATGTCAGCATGCTATTGTAACAAGCTGGCAAGGACATTACTAAGTGTTATAATGTTTACCAACCATGTTTACCTTATGAGTTCAGCATGTTAGTAATGCTAACATTTGATAATTAGCATTAAACTCATAGCACAGGGTTATGGGGATATGATTTGTTTTGCAGGCATTGTAAGTAAATGATTGACATTTTGATATGATGATGACACTAAATGAAAAGTTAGGAAATCACCAAAGTCTGAGTGATACATCCTCATGGGATCATTCATGTATGTACACAATTTCATGGCAATCCATCAAACAGACTTTAGTGCAGACTGTCATTGCCATCCCTAGCCACAGCATCGCCAAAACAGATGTAGAAAAGATTGACTGTCACTAATCAAAATAAACTTTTCAACTTATAATTGTGATCTTGTTAACAAATTGTTAATTCTCACTTAAATATTCACAAAAATATTCTGCATGTTCTCTTTTCTACTATAGCTGTTCTTCAAATGTATTTTTTCACAAATAGGCCTAAAAAACTAGTCACTATGTGTGAACAGTTGTTTCTAAATTTGTAGGTGATTGTGTCTGTTGGATGAGCATGCTGCTGACAATGACATTTTGAAGATACTAACAGATCCAGTGAGGATGGACCACACCATGCTGCAGAGTATAAACACCTCCATGAGGAATGCCTGGTTTTGTTCAGCTCTGAGAGGCTGTACACAGCAGCATTCCTCCGCCAGCCTCCCCTCCCTATCCTGCTTCACAGGGACTTCCCTGCTCTCTACTGTACTGAAACTATTCTAATGAATGCTACATAGGCCTTGTGTACTGTAAACTGCTGTATAAATAGTATCGCAGTGCACAGGGTACAAATGCATTACCTGTCTCTCCTCACCCAATCATTCATCCTCATTTTGACAACCTTTACTCTTATAAAAACAAACACAAGTATTATAATAATGAATAGTGGAGTGGGATTTACAATATCATTCAAGTGTACACAAGTTTGAGCATTTGATCTACTGCTATCATCACATTAGCTATAGCTACTAGCTCGTCATTGTCTTTCTAAAATCAAGTTAAACTTTAACTTCAGTTTTTCCCTCAGGCATTATTATATGACTCACAGCTCATGACCACTTTTAAACTTGGATCAGCATGAAAGTCCCTCAGTTAAATCATCATATGTTCTTCTTTGTTTTAAAAAAAAGGGTACAAATCTGTGTGCATAAAAAACTTTGGGGGAGAAGTTCAATGTGACATTTCGTCAAAAAAATATCCAATCACTGACTTTAAAATTCTGTCACATGTACCGGTAACAGAGGGTGTAAGCTAAAGATTAAGCTGTTTGCAAAAATGGATCTTAACTGATTTTACAATCCACAGTGTAAGCCGGTATACTTAGCAGCATTTTATTAACTACGAAGCATTTTGAGTTCACTATCACTCTGACTGGCTTCATCTTCATAGCTACAGCAACTATGGCTAAATGGTAATGTCATTCTCTAACCTTTAGGCTACCAATGCTACTTTTCAGCTGTTCACCATGCCCAAATGATGGACAAATCATGATTTCTCAGAGTTCTGTGTTTCTATGTGAAATAATATTGCGGATATAATTTAAAGATAAAATTTAAACTGAAAAACAGATCTTTCCAAACATGGATGTAAACAATGCACAATTTTAAATCAGCAGCACAAATATTTCAGGAGGTGGGAAATGCATTCAACACATTTGTTAGGCCTCAAGTATACACACTAAGTACTTTTGGTTTGTTTACAAGAAAACTCCACAGAGCAGCTTTAATGTTCCAACCTATAAGAAGCAGGTTAACACACACTTGATACATCAGAAAAGAAAAATAGAGCTGAAATGCACTGTATGTTATTTTATTCTACTTCATCATCATAGGTTATCTGTATTTAATGATTTGTGTCTAATCTGAGTTTAGTTCATTATTTATCATAATCATAGTATCATAGTATTTTTAAAAAGAAACATGATTGAACGTATTCTGTGCTCACAAATCAATGGCAGTTTAAAGAGTGAAGATTAGAGTCACGCGTGTGAGGGAGTGAAGTGTCAGACAGACAGACAAGAAGGCTCCTGAGATTCATCACATAACAGAAATAGAAAGGGAAGTGAAGTCAGAGAGGGAGGAGGGGGAACAGGATTACAGGTGTATTTGTAACGGTCAATCTAAAAATGAATACAAGCACTCTGTTTCTCTCTGCGTTCTACTGCAAAGTGGCTGAGCCTCCTCCCAGTCATTCCTGTTTACAAGGTTGCTTCCTGATGACTTTGCTCTGAGTGTGTCACGGTCCGTCATCTGGTATTCCTCTCAGAAATCAGGATGTATGTATGCTGCACGTGTGTGTGTGTGACTTTATTAATTGTTCCTGTCTTTATAAATCACTCCACACAATCTTTTGATGTACTAATTTTGATGTTTCAGATACATTTCCATTCACTTTCCTGTGATTCAGGATTCCATTCAGCAATGATCTAGTAATGAGTCCACTTTTCTAAACTCAGCTGTCGACTATCCTGTGTGTAGGTTACACATGTTCACATCCTGATACAAAGGACATGACATTGTTCTCTGACTTTCTGAAATGACACATTTGAAATGGTTGACTTAGTTGTCATAACCCATGGGGCTGTGAAAAAAATAGGGAAGTGGGCACACAAAGGCAAGCACAGTTAAAAGTGTTGTATGTTAATAAAGGAAATAGACTAATTTAAGGAAATTAAGCTGTGAGATGTTAGTCAGATGCGTTAGTAGTATGACAGTGCATATGTGTGAAAACTTGAATGTGGCATGTTAAGTATGATAATAGAGACCAAACCTAAAGAGACAAGAGAGCAATAGCAAACCAAAGATACATACAACAATACATCTAATATTACCACCACCATATTAGTGGTTAAAGAAATATGCTCAATTTGAAACCAATCTTGACAACCCTTTCCTCACAATAATTCAGTATTAATTTATCAGGAGGGTCAGGGGGAGTATTGCTCTTTTTCACCATTTCAGTACCCACTTCCTTAGAACACATAAACCCAGAGATGCTCATTAGTAACTATCACCTACAAGCACCTCAATGTGCCATTATAACTCTGTGTTAGGTCCATTAAGTGGAAAATAATGACCCTAAAAATCCACTGAAAAAGACATAAATGTAAGGTCAGGAGGAAATTTATGTGACACGCCCAGTCTTAACACCTTTGTAATTTGGTAGCGTTTGTCTTTGTTGCTTTGCCATGCAGCTGCTCACCAAACTTTGAAAACCTTTAGAGTGTCATAAATTATACACATGTCAAGTCCTCCTCACAGATTCTTGGAAGGCTTTTATACAGAGATAGACTGTGCACACCTGCAGTCACAGCCACACATACTGTACAGTGTACTGCACAAACATAAATGTGTACACATACAGTACACACCCACGTACTGTACATGCACAGGCACACACAGGTACACACATACACACACTCAAACACCAACGCATCATTCACACACGCAGACTCTGCACTTTGTCCCACTGTACAATATCTCACACATGCTTAGTAGGAAGTTTTAATACGTCGGTTGAGCTGAAGACCCTGTAATCAAAGTGAACAATCAGACAGGTCCAGACAGCACCAATGTGGCGCAGAGGGAACACGGAGCGAATACCAAACTGCATCCGAAAATGCCTTAAATATCTCTGCCGTACCTGCTTATTACATTATGGAGGTAATTACTTATCAGATGGATTTGGGGATGGCCAGGGAGAGAAGAGAAGGAAGAGAGCAAACAATGTTGGCATTTTCTATTGAGGTGGTTAAGATAGAGAAACAGGATGTCTAGGTATACAAAGGAAGAAAGAAAGGAAGACATCCCCTCATATTACATATTTATATATGGAAATATTACTTGCACCACAACTTTAAAGCTAAAGCTGTAATTTTTTCACAGGACCAGGATAGTAGTGAGATTTTGATGATGAGATTTCAGTCAGAACTGACTTGTACGATGACAAACAAAGGGAATATGGGTGTTGTAAGTATCTAATATATGGGGACAGGTTCAGTGATCAGGACACAGGTAGGCATATGGAGGGACGGGGAGGAGGAAGCTTGTTGAATAAAAGGATAATGGTTTAACAGGGGAGGAGAGGAAATGAGAGGAGTGGTGCTAAATGAGAGGGTGAGAGCCAAGCGTTAGTTGTTAAAGAGGTAGGGAGAGTGGAAACGGGGAAATCCAGGCTTTACCTCCCAGAAGACAGGGGTGGGGGCGAAGAAGGGGGAGTCGGAGGGTTGGAGGAGGGAGGTATAGGAAAGGAGAACTGCCACTAACTCTCGACTGCTGATGAGGGTCGTTGAGTACAAAACTGCTTGGCGTCTGCTGTAGCAGTGATTTCCATCCCCTCCTACTCCAGATACAATGAAAATTGTGTCTGAAAACAATGCCATCTGCAGAGACAGAGTGGGAAGAAACTTTGGAGTGGCCCAGTTCAGCTGCATGGCAGCCAGGGAACTGTGTCAAGGATGTGATGTCTGGACAACTACAACAGACCAGACTGTGTGTGCAAGGTCTTGCTTTTTGGTAAGGGCCAGTCTATGCTTGTCTGTGTTTCTTTGTTACAAAGTAAACAACAATCAATGAATCCATATTCCTTTTTTTCCCCTCTTAAGCCACACAGTGATGCAGGATGACGCTGTGTAGGGTTAGGGTTAGGGTTAGTTAGGGTTAGGGTTAGCACTTTATATCATTATTAGATAGCAATAGTGGAGAGCTAACAGGAAACAATGGAGGAAAGCTGCCAGCGATGTTATAGTTCATGGTTTAGCGTTCAGGCCATAAAGGCATCAGTATGCTACAACTACAGTGCTTGCCAGTCAGTCACAAAGCATCTAAGAGGCCCTTCCCCCACTCCTTTATAGCATCAAACAATTCTACAGCTGACAATTGCTGTAATATTTTAAGTCTGATAAGCATGTCCAGTATACACAGCAATCAGATAAATGTACGGAGCTGGGAAAGGCGGGGTTTGAACTTCTTTCTCGAACTCTCTTTTTTCATTCTTCCCACATTTCTGTCACTTTTTGTGAGTGAATGCCTTCTAATTGGTATGATTATTTTGTCTCACCCCTCTCTATGAACATTGGCTTTTCATCCAAACTTTGTGTTTTCAATTCAAAACTTCTGTTTTGCCAAATCGTAACACTAAGTCGCTGAAGCCTTATATTCATCAAACATCAAAATCAATGTCCTCATCTATCCCTTAACTAACTTCTTTTAGCACAAAGACTGGAAACAGCTAGCCTGGCAATGAGTCATTCTGAACAGTCCTAAGATGGGTTTAAAACCGGTGCACTGTAAGGCAGCTCAATCACAATGATGCTACACTGACGTATAAACCGGAAATCTCTCTTACCCGGCCTTCTTCCTGGACTCCACATGGCTTCAACAGCAGCTGCTCTACCTCTCTGTGCCTCTCTCTCTCTCTCTCTCTCTCTCTCTCTGTTTAATTCCCCTCCTCATCCTGCCTCTCCTCTCGCTCTTCTTCCTCTTCCCTCCTCTGGGTTTGTTTGTTCTCCCTCAGCTCCCAGGTGTTTTCCTGCACAGCTTCATGGCCGCTTAAGCTCCTCTTCCGTTCTGACTCAGGTACAGAACCGATGGCTTCCACTGGCCACAATACCCACCGCACTGATCAATCCACACACCTGTGATTACAATATGCACATGTGATAATCAAATCAATACACTGACATACAGTAAATCACACTCTCACACAAAACAACATACACACCTAGGAACACATGACACATTCATACACACACACACACACACACACACACACAGTACGTCACACACCCATGCACACACACGCCGCCTTATTCCAGCTCCCTCACTCTTTCTCCCTCATCCAACAATAACACAACAAACCTTGCTTCCTGTGCGTGGGGGAACAATAGTAGGATAGCTTTGATGGCCAGAGGTAGTTTGTCGTAGATACTCCCTTATCAGCCCCAACATCACCAGATCAGCTATAGATCCTGTCAGTATGGAACAGCTTTATGTCAGGATGTCAGGGTGTCCGGATGTATGGATGTACAATTAAACTGCATTAACAGACAGAAGCTTATTTTTGCAATAATCAGCATGGATATACATATAAGGGCTCTTCCACCACCCCAAACCACACCCACTATATCTGTTACAAGGGTCATCTGTATAAAAAATGAACATGAACTAAAAGAAATGTTCAGACCAAATAACATTATGTGAAAATACTGAGTCTATTTAAACTAAAAACAAGAACAAGTAGATTTAAGAAGTCTGATGTCAGTCTGATTGTGCATTTATCTTAAAAGCTCCCAGTTTCTTTAAATATTCTTGGCACAATAAAAAAAACTACCTACAAACAGAAGACAGACAAAGTGAGCAACTAACTGGTGAACATAGTGGAGCATTCAGTGGCTAAAGAGCCAGACATTTTCCCAAGAGTTAATAGAGAATAAATATCAGACGAAAGAAATTGGTGGATGGCCAGGAACATGACTCCAAATGAATAGTGGTTGCTAGATTGGTAATTAGGAAATACTTCTCAAAAAACCCAATTATGCTTATGCCAATTATGCTTAAGGGATTTGCTCTCCTTTGTTAATCTTTGCAAACAATGTATTATTGAAGTTGTAAAACAGTATATGGTTCGTCATATCAGCAGGCAGTTTAGGTTTAAGTCAACTCTGAACTCATCCATTGTTCCATCATTACAAATACATGTTGCAACAAGCCAAACATAACATGATTGTAATCAATATCTCAAAGTTTCCAGAAATGTAAAGCTCAAAGATGCATTAAGCAAAATCTTGAGTTTAATTATTGAGCGTTTTATAGCTGCAATAAACTTTGGACTTTACAGTCACATGTAGAAACAATAAAATATAACAATATTAGTGCACACAGCTGCACATAAAGCATACAAACTCAGTGTCCAATCACTCACACACACACACGCACACACATATAGTTCATCTCTCATTTCCCTACTCTGTTGTCTCACTCTTCCATGTGTATCAATACTGCCATTGATTCAATGAGCCACAGGCGTTACCGGGGTCAGAGCTGTGTTGGGATATCAGTTGCCCCTGGCAACATCTCTTTTGGTCCACCCCCACATCCTACATGCAGCCCCTGTCCCTTTTGTCCATGCACTGCACTGTATACCCAATGATGCACCGTGTGTTTTTGTGTGTGCATCACTATGGAGCTCTGGCTTTTCAACAGCTGTGTACGGCTGTTGAAGTATGTGTGTCTCTGTGCGACTGCGTGTGTGTTCTGCGTGGGAGAAAGGAGGCGATGAGTCATAGCACACATACCACCAGGACACAACAGCACCCCCTGTTGCTGGGGCAGGGGAAACCCCGGCAATGTGGGTGTATTGTCTGGAAGAATAGAGCTGACCGTGACATCATAAGACGTCTCTCTCCTACACCAGTCAGTCGAAAAGGTCGGGGAGGAGAGGAGGAGGGGAGAGGGCAACAGGTGGAGGCAGTGCTTCTTTCTTTTGGACAATTTTTCTTTTCTTTTCTTTCTTTGCACGCAACTTTGCATGACTACTGCTGGCGAAGACTCACCATTCACTCATTCCTGAGTTGTGATAATACTTTGATAACTGCATCTATCATCAGCTATTAACTTTTTTGAATGAGTCTCACTGTTTTTTTCCCTGAGGGACTTAGCAAGAGCATTGATTGAGCTGTGATGCCAGGGGAAGAAAACTCCTACTGTTGGATCTTTCTATGACAACGACTGTGTGTGTGTGTGTGTGTGTGTGTGTGTGTGAGAGAGAGAGAGAGAGAGAGAGAGAGAGAGAGAGAGAGAGAGAGAGAGAGAGAGAGAGAGAGAGAGAGAGAGAGAGAGAGAGAGAGAGAGAGAGAGAGAGAGAGAGAGAGAGAGAGAGAGAGAGAGAGAGAGAGAGAGAGAGAGAGAGAGAGAGAGAGAGAGAGCTTGTATGCACTTTTATGATGCTGTGACATATGTTGACATATGTGAGATCATATTCATTATTCGATGAAATAACGTCTTAGCAGCCATCTGTTCTACTCTGTAATGTAGTTACATCATGCAATGATGATATCATTCTTGATAATGCATTATCACAGTAATCAAGTGGCAAGCACCAGGTTTTAGGCTGAAGCCAATACGGAAGTTCCTTAAAGTGCAGTGCCACCAAAAGCCAGTAGATGCTGGCTCCAAAAATTCTGGCTCCAATTGACACCCATTCACAAATTTCAAACTTCTCTCCAATTCAGTCATATTTTTAACAAGTAATTATGGTCTCATCCATTAAATTCATGTGCTTCAATCAATCAATCAATCAATGCTTGTGGTCATGTAGGAAATTACTGCTCCGTCATTAAGATTTGAAGAATTATAGTAGCTTTTGGCACTTTTCCACTATACAGTTCTATGACTACTCTGCTCGACTCGACTCGGTTTGGTACCAGGAACAACATTTTCCATTACTTCATAGTACCTCCTCAACGTGGGCCGGGTCGTTCTAACGCGGCTGTGCGAAACTACCATGACACAAATACAAAAACAATGGAGGACATGGTTTACTGTGGCTTTTTGTCACACACAAAGCAAAAGAAGAGAGCCTAATCACTGTAACGCTGTTGCTGGTATTTAAAAACAGTGGGTGATTCTTGTGTCGGACGTTGTGCTCATGACTCTTCCAGTGACGACACTCTCTGACTAATCAGTGGCCAGCAGTCTGTTGATGTCACATTTTAGTATCGACTCGGCTCGCTTGGAACCTCGCCAGAGCAGGTACAATCCCAAACAGGAAAGCAAAAAAAACCTAGTAGAGTCGAGTCAAGTCGAGCCGAGTAGTGCTAGAACTGTATAGTGGAAAAGTGGCATTTGATGTCCTCTGTGTAGGTGTTGATTGACAGCTGTGATTGATGGTTTGTTCACCTACTGATCTCACCCACTCAGGGACACACTGAGTCAGACTATTGTGACAATATTTTGGTCATTTATGACAGTTGCAGTTGCTGGTACAAAAGGCAACACCCCACACTCCTTACTTGAAGGTCCTGTCTCCAACTCCAACTCTGGGCTTCAAACCTGCACCAATGTAAACTAATGAGTCATACCTCGCTACATCTACAGTGTATGAGCGGAATACAAAACATTCAATGAAATGTAGGCCATAAAAAATAAATTAAAAAAGGAACATTCAATACTGCTGCATTTTGTATGCATGCATCTGTTTTTTGCATGAATGATGTCACCACATTGTGTCATCGGGTGTGTTCTTATCCAGGAAACATCTACTTTATTAAGTAAGAATTGTCTTGTCGACAGGTAAACCTTTGATCCAAAAGTGGGAGGAGCAACCCTGTGTGTGCATGTGTGTGTTTGTGTGTGTTTATTGGGGAGAAGGGCCCTGTGAAACAGCCAGTATTAACGCTCAACCTTCTGCACCTTTGTAGTACGCCGACCTGGTTCACTAAAGCACACACTAACACACATCTACACAAGGACAGGACACACGCACACACATCAACTCATACGCTCACTCTCACACATGTACATGTGCACACACGCAGCAGGGAGAGGAAACTGCAACACAATGATAAGGTCTGGGAACACAATGGGCTCAGCAGTGCACAGACAGAAGCCAGGACCAGTTTAGCTCTGAAAGGTCAACAAGCCTCTCCAGGCTTTCATTCAGTTCCCCCAGTTATTATTGTTCAACATTATAATGATTACTCTGATGGCCTTTATTTTGCAAATGTGGGAGCCATCCGGAAATACCAATGAAATATGAAAATGCGGGCCAGACCGGAGAGGAGAGGGGAAAAAAGGTTACTTATTTTGGAGGGTGAACTTCTTTGACGTCAAGTTTCCCATGGCCAGGCCCAGTCTTGGATCGGACATGTATGTTCATCAGACATTTCTGGTGAGGTGCCAAAGTAATGGACATCTGCCCAAAAGACAAATGAACAATTCTTATCATGATAATAATGAATGTACTATTAGACAAAATATAATGTGAGAGCTGCATACTATCTGGCTTGTGTTCACTTTAAAACAATATGCTGAACTGGCAAACCAACTAAGAAATAGTCAAGAAATTAAAATACACTACAAAGCTATGCTTTTAGACTTTGTGCACATTCTATCTACAGCAAAAAGAAAAGAAAATTGACAAGAATGTGGGGAAAAAATGTACTGAAATGATAAGGTCATACAGTAGGAGAGATCATACAAAGGAGTTTTTTTTTGTTATCAAGGAGTGTGTGAAGCATCTCCAAACAACAAATACATTTTTATCCAGTAGTCAATAAATATTGCCTTGTTGTCATGTTTCCCATAAACTTGCAACCTAAAAACTGTACAGTCATTATAACTTAAAAATGCATCCTCGAGGGAAATACAGATTATAGATAAAATTACAAGGAAAAAATGCATGCTTCCTGCTTGCTTTATATGGTCATCATCTCTGTAACTTAACCTTCGAAATGCCATTTTGCTACATTAGGTACTGTTTGCTTTGATTATGATGTTTTTTGTTGTCTAATGCCACATAGAATAAGCCCATGACAAACCTTCCTACTGCTGCTCTACTGATGCTGCATCAGGACATCAATTCAGCCCACCAGTGGCGCCGACCCCGGGAGCATGTCTGAGTGAATGTCTGACTGATCCTCAAAGCGGTGAAGGAGCAGAGCAGGTCACTGCCCACCCCAAAATGTCACGTCCCTTACATAATGTGCATGTATTTTCTGTCGTGACACACCAGCTATACCCTCTACCCGCTCTGAAGTCTTCCAACAGCACAAAAGGTCATGCATTAGAGAGGAGAGAATGGTCCTGGCAAGCAAGCCTTGCAACACGCAAAAGGTTAGTATGGGGGTGCTAACCTTGCATGAGTGGGAATTTTGGACAATTGGAGAGTTTTCTTTGTGCCTTTCTCTGACCTTGATGCTGAAGTATTGATTACATCACAGTTTGCCTGTAAGTGACCTATGAAGCTGTACATTCAAATCTGAGTCCGGCTTTGTTAAACTGTTTTGGTCAGTGGCCAACTGGACATTTGGAGTAGAGGCCTGTGACCTCAGAGGGTGACTCAGCTCGCTGTCATACAAAAGTGACTAATTCATCAATTAAGCCATTTTATATTGCATCCATCATCATTAACGGTAACACCAAACACAAATCATGAATTCAATAATCAGCATTGTAGTGGTACCATTGAAATTATAAACATGACATGCCATGAAAGGACTGTTTTATTTTAATTCATGTTCCATGCCAAAAAACTTGACCTTTGCCCAATTACTTTTTTTCCTCTGGAAAATGTTTACTGAAGTTCCAAAGCTATGAAAACCTCTAGGGACAGACAAAAACTTAAGAAACTGCTGCCAACATCTAAAAACAGCATGATTAAATACAGAGAGCTTGGTCATGGCAGCCAATTTCAATTTAGGCAGTAGTTTCTCACCATCTCAAAAACTTCCAAACCCCAAATATAGTTCTGCAGCACAGGGTTACATGAGAATCTGTAATTGAGGAGTTATGTTTTTGTTGCTATGAGTGATACTTTTTAGCGTATGAAGATCTGTTTTCCGCATGTTCAAAAGCAGTAATCTCATCAAAGAGACAGACAATTGGAGCCTCGTAAGTGCTAATGACTGTTTGCTGATGTTATACGCAAACACTCACCTGTGGTTATGAGACAGAGATTCTTTCCAGTTTTCATTTGCATTCTTAGAAACAGAATCTTTCTTTCTTTGAAAATATGTGCCAGAAAGAAGTGCATTTATCCATGAAGACAAAAAACAGAAAAAACATTGTTTATAGAATGTAGACCATAATACCTTTTACTGGTTCTGCATGTTTTAGTTCATGAGCTATACACGACTTACATTTAACATTACTTTTCTAAAGCACACTATACATTTGAAATTGATTTTCTGGCTTCCAGTTAATACTACAAGATAAGAATAAATCTAAAAATGTATGGCACCCATTGAAAAATAAAGTGTAAAGCAATGAAACAAGAATTTAAATATGTATGAGCTAAAATATGCAAAAGCTTTAAAGTCCATTCAATTTCCATAAACAAAGTGATTTTTTTTTTTTTTTTTTTTTTTGTATTTTAAATGAGCTGAATGACTTGTTGAGGTTGGGGAAAGTGGGGACAATAGAAAGCTTCATCTCAAAATAATAACAAACAAACAATAATGTTGATGCACTAAAGCGTTCTAAAAGTCTGACATGGTTCAATACTTAAAGCATTTGGTTTGGACAGGTGTCAGCTCAACAGGTCTAATTGGTCTCATATTTCTATTTTCAAACCACAGACTTAATAAAGATGGATCGACTGAGGTGTGACATCAACCATTTGTAATGGTGCCAGTTTTAAACCCAGAGTTGCTGCTTATGGTTTGTGCCATCGTTTCTGTTTGGAGCCAGGACCGTCCAAATAAGTGTGGGGTGTTCCCCTTCACGCTCTGGAAACATGCCATGCTACCTGAGAGTGAAGCTAAAGATAGCTTACTGGGAACACCGTGTGGTGTGCTTATACTAACATTAGCTACTATAGCTACTAACAGGTATCGTAATCAAGTAACTCAACTTAATTCAACTTCCCAAAATATTGTGACATTAGTCCAACTCAGTGCGAGACCCAGAGCCGTGGAGAGCAGCAGGTGAGCCAATACATGATTAGCTTAGCTAGGCTAGCAGTATTCTCCTGAATTAAGCTAACGGGCTGCTGGCAGTAGGTTTATATTAGTACAGACCAGACATGAGATAAGAAGATTTATACAACTCAGCAAGAAAAGCAAAAAAGGTTTATGTAAGCTACCCAAATGTTGAACTATTACTTTAAAGCTACTTTGTTGTGTAGCTCTCCAGCTTTACATATCTCATATCAGCTTCTAGTGCTGTGTGCTTTGAATGAAGGTCCAGTGTTGTGTGCCATGTTAGGGTAAGGTAAGGTATCTTTATTGATCTTGCTAGGGAGAAATTCAAAAACGGACAACAGTAGCCATGTAGCTAATGGTGAAAGTGATAAAAAAAAAAATAATAATTTAATTAATTAAATCAAATTAACTTACATTAAATTAAAACAGTTCCTACAATAAACAATCTCTGTGTAAAATAATCTGCAATTATATAAAGCTGCAATATATATCAATTCCTGATACAAGTGTGTAATGTTCCTGGGATTAAATAGTAAGGACAGCCTCAGTCTTTTTAGTGGGAGTGGGAGGTACTGGGAGCTGTGGTGTTGTGCAGTCTGATGGCTGACGATGTGAACACAAAACAACAAATACAGTCAAATGCAACAGCCAAACCTTTGACTGGTATTGTAAATGTATCTGAAAATACTGAAGGACTTGAGAGTGTATATGAGTGTGTGAATAAATGCCCAGTGGCTCTGCATCAGTGCAAATGCATGGAGGTGGGAGGGAAGCTACACTTCATTGTCACTCTTCATTGTCCATGTGGTTGTCGCTTGCTCGTTAAAAGCTAATTTCTCCCCACCACCACCATCTCCAGTCCTCACCACCACCACCACCAGCCCTCCTTCTTCCCCTGGCTCTCTGTCTTGTGCGATCAACAATAGTCTATTCTGTGCTGTCCCATGCGAGTGGAGACACACCCAAAGCCAAGGCCACGGTGTGAGGGGAGATTGTTGGATGGTGGCCAACTGAGAGGGACACTGGCCCGATTCTCGTCTGGGAGTGTGGATCCTGCCCCGACAAGAGGCCAGAGGTGGTCTTTATCGTTTGGCTGTAAATTCTAGTGGTCATCCAGTGTGTGTGTGGGTGTGTGCATGTTTCTGTGGTGCTACAACTTGTATCTTGCCACAGCTTTTTTTTCTCTCCGTTTAAATGTAATCTATGTTTCTCACCTCCTGACAGATCATATCATCTGGTTGTTGGAGCCCCCAAAAAGTCCCCACCTCCTCACGTACACACACACACACGCCAAGGCTCGGTCACAATACAGCCCCTGATCTCGGCCGGGCCACTAGCTGAAGGTCATTGTATCGACCCGTTATTCTCTATCATGACAATCTGTTCCTAAGTGCCACAGCTGGACCCCCTCTCACACTCACACACACTCTGCTGCCTCCCTCTGATAAGCCAGACTCTCTTCATTGTCTGATAACATAAATATGACACACCAACACACCATCTGAGGGTCCCTGTCTGCACCAGCCAGCCTAATTATATAATTATCCCTTGTCTGATTGTGCCTGTGCAGCTGAGACGAGGGAGGGCCTTTGTGTGGCCGGTGGAATGCGGTGCGCTTGGCATTTTTCAGCGAAAGGGCAGCTTTCTGGAAGCCGCTGCCAAAGGAGAGGAGAGGAGGGTGAGAGGGTGAGATCACGGCTGTTGATGCCCACTCTTCTTTTTCCCTCTCTTCTGGCTCTATCATTCAATCCATCTTTCTGGGACTCTTTTATTCTGTCAGTCTGTCTCTATAGGTCTCTCTATCTGTCTCTCCATCTAGAACTCTCACTTCTGGACAATCCCATCTCTCTTCTGTGTGTGTCATTCTCCGTCTCCCCAACACTCCCATTTAAATCTCCGTTGTCCCTCCGAGCCTTCAAATTTGGCACATTCAGCTGTCTTGCAGATAAAGTGGCCTTTTGAGGTGGAATGCACAGGATTTGGCTCTCCGATGATAAGAGCCGACAGGTTGCGCTGTTACAGAGAAGCGGAGTGGCTCATGGCTACCGCTCTGATGCCTGATAGTGGACTTGGAGGCGACTACTCTGCCACATGATAGGAGAGCATTGCTATTGTTTCTGCTCAAGAGCTTTGAGGGGATAAGAGAGACTTGAGCACAAGCAGGTGTTAGGAGAGATTACAGTATAGGCCTAGAAAGTATGTCTGCTATTACCACATTTTTGAATCAAAGTCAAGACCAACAAGGCAGGCGTCACATAAACCATGTTCTCTTACACTACAATAGCGGATCCAGATCTTTTTCTGACATTTACATCAAGGGCCTCATAGTCTTCACATGGCGCTACTGGTGATTTTATGAGTTTCATTACTTTATCAGAAGCCTTTTATACTCACTAATGAAAACAGCAGGGTTAAGGGTATTTTGGCGCCAAAGCGCCTCCTCTAGATTCCTGTGTGTGCTGCTGTATAATTCAAGAACTCCTAGTCATTTCAGCAGGCCCTGAGAATGATTTAAAATATTCACAACATCTAAGGGGAATTTATGTAAACCAAGTTCTGGTTTTGAAATATTCAAAATGTTGTCTCTTTTTTTAAAGTTGAAATTCGTGCTGCAAATCAGCTGCAGTAAACAGGTTTATCAGAGACCTGAGACAGCATTGTTCAACCACAAGGGTAAGTAGAAAATCTGCACGCTGTCTGCAGCAGAACGCTGCTAACTGCTTGAGAAATTCCCATAGAATTCTAAGCTGTCTGTCTGATCCATGCGCCCGCTCGTCAAAGCCCCCCCTCTAGTGATCACACAGCATGGAGTATGTGAAAGAATGCTGTCAGGACATAGCAGGACACTGGGGGCCCAGTATTCCCATCTCGAGCTTCCCTCCATGCCCTCCATGATTTTTAAATGACATATATAAAAGATACAAACAAATGTGAAAATTTGATCACAGTTCTACTGAAGACAGTGCCAGACAGACCCCAAGACAACATGTTCAAATAAACAGAGAACTTGGATGTGAGTTTTGAGTGAGGAGCCAAGAGTAGGACCTCTCCCACTATCAGCATGGCTGTGAGAGCTCCATTGTTTTGCCCGTCTCAAATAGCCCTGACAAATTGTGCTGAATGTAGAACCTCTGTCTAAACTACAGGCATCTTCCAAAAACATGCTGGCACGGCACCAACTCTGCATTTTCCCATCAGTGAAATGATCTTCAGCCAGCATCACTCCACAGCATCGTAGCTGGTCAGTGCCATTTCTGAGAATGTGAAGGGCATCTCAGATGTGCAGATAAAATCATCTATAGTGTTATACAGAGAATTGTTTTAAGCTTAAGCCTTTAGCTTAGGTTGAATAACATAAATAGGTCTTCAATAGCTTTCATTGATGATTTTTGTAAATGCTTCAAAACAAAAGCAATTCTTTTTCAAAGATTAATGTATGCAGGCAACAGTTCTCATTATGTCATTGGGAAACTTTTTTTTCACATGCTAACAAACCCTTTCTTTCATACCTCCATCCTCCTTTTCTGTTCGCCTTCCTCTATTGTATTATCCAGCTGACAGGTGGAGGGTGAGGGAGAAAAAGACCAGACTTTTCCTGGTATTCACCATATATGCGCTAATGATGAGTTCATTTCATGTTCTAAAGATAAAGACTGTTATAGTATAAAAAAGTACAAGTATAAGAAAACATGGTGAGAGAGGAATAAGGGGGATTATATTTATCAGAATAGATAACAATAAAGTATGAATGATTTTACAAGTGACTGAAGTGTGAATGAATTGTTCATATGTAAAAAGTAGTTTTGGAAAGAATTCAAAAAAATGGCGGGGTGAATAATAGCTAAATGGTGCCACCATGTGTTATCATATATGTATTGCTTTATGGGCCAAGTTTACAACTTTCCTTTCACATGTGGCGTCTACTGTTTTAGAGCTAAAATGATCTAAACAA
Organism: Scomber japonicus; assembly: GCF_027409825.1. Lineage (NCBI taxonomy): Eukaryota > Metazoa > Chordata > Actinopteri > Scombriformes > Scombridae > Scomber > Scomber japonicus. The sequence goes on along the minus strand of NC_070595.1, from coordinate 10,927,636 downwards.
TGAGAGTCAACTGACAGAAGCACATTCTGCAACTATTCTGATAATCAATTAGCCATTCAAGTTATTAAGTAAAAATATAAAAAAGAATCTACTTCCAGCATGTCAATTATAAGGATTTGATGGTTTTTAAATAAAATATAATGATTTACCTCTTAAGTGCTGTTTGGACAAAATAAGAATTATTACTGCATTATCTTGAGTTTTTGAATATTGTTATTGTGTATTTTATTATGATGTATTTTTGTACCTGTTTTATTGGGCAAATAATGAATCAATTCATCATGAAAATAATAGTCTATAGATTAATTAATAATTGTTTATTAGTTTACAGCTCACTTGAAAGAAATAAAAGGTAATTACTATTCTTCTATTCTAATTCTTATGGTCTTCAACACTTCAACAAAATAGTGAGATAATGTTCAAAAAGATTGAAATACAGCATTTGTGAAAATATTTAAATATACAGCTTTTAAACAAATCTGTTATACCATCTTTCAAAAGCGAAAATACAACAATAGACTAAAGCAGCAGAATCTTCAATACAGTACAGACTTGTATGGTATGATTCTAGTACACAGACATTTTACCTACATTAAAGAAAGTATGGCAATTTTAGGTAGTCTACATCCCATGAAGGTTGATTTTGAGCCATATGCACTTTGTATGTGCATGTATTCAGCCGTGTGTGTGACCGTTCAGTTCTGCTGAGGAAGTTCTGGAGTTATTACTCACAGCTTTCTTCTTCTGTATAGTGAGGTGATGACAGTCGATGTGTCTGAACTCAGCTGCAAACAGGCCAAATAAGCAGAAGAACACCATGACCAAGGCCCATTCACACACAGCTGCCCCAGACTTATGGCCTGTATTGTGGAGAATGGACACTGGAGAGAGCAGTCAAGGAAAAAAAGACTAAAGAGGTACGCGTAGGTAGATAGATTAAATAAAGGAAACCGGGGGTCTAGGAGGTCTAAAGATTCATTATATTGCACTCAACTATACAGTGTACGAATATCTGTCCAACATATCTGTGTACAATTCTCAAAATACAACAATGGGAAGTTGATAAAGATCCAGTGAGATGATCTGTCGTATGAGGAAGTTTTGTATTGAATTTATTCAAAATAGACATTACAGTTTGATCTAAAAATATATCCATTTATCGAGTTGGCTGTAACGCACAGCAGATATTTAGACTACGTAAAAACTAGTCTACAATTAGCTAAAAGTAGTGTATAATGGTTCACTTTAAAGTAATTTCTTCATTTTACAATAATGTAAATGATTTGATTTGTTTTTTGAGGGACAGTGCATACTAATGAACATCTACATGAGATGTAAGCACGCCAGATTATAGCTGAACAACAGGAAGTCACAGTGACCTTGACCTTTGACCACCAAAATCAGTTCATTGTTGAGTCCCAGTGGACATTCATACCAAATTTTAAGCAATTCTGTCAAAGTGTTCCTAATATATAACGCTAACAAGAATGGGTGGGACAGACATACTGTACAATACATATATGTACTGACAACCCAAAAACATAATGCCTCTGGCCACAGCTATTGCTGATAGAGGAGGATCATTTTTCTAAGCTTTTTTTTTTTTTTTTCATCCATAAAAATGCTTGAAAGACAGGTGGAATTCTTCATTTTATTCTTAAACTGAGGGAACATAGGGCTTTGGGAACATAGACACACTCCCAAAACAAGGCTTGCATAGTTGAAATAGTTAGCCAAATATAATGTTGAATATGTTGACATAGCTATCTAAAAGTTAAATCGTGGAAATTTAGCTAAAAGTAATGGTTAAACAGTTAAAACAGCTAAAAGTAATGTATAAATAGTTAGCTTAAGGTAACAGATACACTGTTTAAATAGTTAGCTAACAGTAAAGGGAAAGGTACAAAATGGGTCTAGTCTTTAGAAGGACAACTTTGCTTGGATTTGATATTTACCTCTTATTATCATTTCTTAATGTGCTCAGACAGGAAGGATACTAATGATGACCAGGATGGTACAGATGATGCAGCAGATCGCTCTGAGAGGCCCCACCCAACATCGGTCTAAAGATGGCTGTGCCCGATAGGTTAGAAACACCTGCACCCAGAAGTATCCCAGACCAACGAAAAAAGCCAGGAATGCCCCCAAAAGGTGAATTCCCATCAGGACTGATTGCTAAAAGTTGTAGGCAGAGGAACAGGAGATTGTGAGCATATAGGTTATGATGGGTTGAAGAAAATAATGTTATCCAGAGTGGAGCAAACTCATTGGGGATGTGGAATGCAAAAAAATGGAGCAGTGAACTTGAAGAAAGAAGAAAGAGACACAGAGCTGTTACCTGGAAGTTGCCAAGGAGAGAGATGCCTAGGGAGGATATGAATCCTAAAACAATGCTGGCGATGTTGGCCTTTCCATGGTTACCGTAGTCTCTAACCTGCTGAAAACGGATCACCACAATCCACAGGGCTGAGAGAGACAGACAGACAGACAGACAGACAGACAGGGAGAAGAGGGCTGAAAAGATCGCAAAGATGGTCTAGAAGTTACTAGAAGACAGTTTTGGTTAGAGTTCAATTTAAAGGAAGACCTTGAGTTTTAAATGTCTTTTCACATGCAAAAACGTTGATTTAGCATAAACAGTTATGTAGATCAATCTGCAAATACCAATATCCAATTTATAGGGGATAAACTGACTTTTGACTATCATTTGAGGACTCTTTCTTCAATCTGTGAATAGTATGTATGATAGTAATAGTAGTAGAATATTAATAGTATAAGAGACAGACTATAAATCATACATCAGTAAGAACATGTGCAAGTCAAAGACACAGTAAATGAAGTAAACATATATTTTATTACCTAAAACCGAGCAGATGTTGCAGATCTGGGAGAAGAGACAGCTCTGCGGGTTGTGAGTGCCACATTTACTAAAGGGTGGATGTGACAACAGAAATATTATAATTCATTTTAACTGCTTTCATTTCCATCATGCCACATGAAGGAAAGGAATTATACCAACCTGATATAGGGGAATGACTCTGTTAAGTTGACTGATCCATTTGTTACAGCTATACCAAACCTAATTGGAAGAAAACAGCTGTATTGTGACTGAATGCAGGGGAGATAACATATTATATATAAGTACATTCATACAGTTCATACATTTTGGATTTTGACCATTTGTATAGAATGATTTAAGATTTAGTGTGATTCATTATCAGAGCAAACTTTAAGAAGGCAAGGGAAGGCAAGGCAGTTTTATTTATATAGCACATTTCATACACAATGGCAACTCAATGTGCTTTACATAAAAAAGAAAAACATGCAATTTGAGAAAAATTAAAATATACAATTAACCCACCCACCCCCCACACTAATAATAACATAGAAAGAGAGAAATAAAATGCTAGAATAGAGCATTAAATATAAGATTGCAGCATAAAATAATAATTAACTTTAAAATCATTAAAAGGACATAGAGTGCAAATGAAAGATTAAAATGTGCTTTAAAATAGCTCAATGATAAGCACAGGAAAAGAGAAGTGTTTTTAACCTGGATTTAAACATGATTTCAGTTCTGCTGGTAGTTTGTTCCAGTTGTGTAAAAGCTGCTTCACCATGTTTAGTTTGAACTCTGGGCTCAACTATCTGACCTGAGTTAGTAGATCTCAGAGCTCTACTGGCTTTATATTCTACTATGTATGTATTTATGTATTCTGGACCTAAACCATTCAGTGATTTTGTAGACCAGAAGGAAACCACACTGTTGCCTCTTCTTTAAAAGAACCAACTAATCAGGTATTAAACTTGGGAGCATAAATCAGGTTTGTAAAATAATGAAGAAAGTATTAACATCCTTTAATGCCACATAAATGAAGGTTAATCCTGCTGTTTATTGTAGACACAATGCACAATTGTATTAACACCAATTCTCAACAGGCTACTTCCTCTGTGGTCCAGTTATAAGATATGAAAAATGAAATGTGACTTATGAACCAGGAAGTCTCTATTAATAAAAACAAGGTCAGTTACTTACACTGTCCAAATGCCCACAGTGCCAAAGATAGCCAGGAAGATGGGAAGCAATGCCCACAGCCACATGTTACAATATCACTGCTGCTTGCTTTATATGGAGGCAAACACAAAAGTGAAACATTAATGGAGGATGGGTATTTCAGCTTTTAAGATCCTCAGGTAAGAATACTTCCAAAAGTTAAATTGAGAGTGTCAAAATACAGTACTAAGAGATGAATTTAATGAGGTTGAATATAACAAAAGTACAGAGGAACAGTGTGTATGAAAGAGAAGAGTTACTCACTCTGAGGAATGGTCGGTAAGTAGAGATTCAGTTCTCTGTTTCATCAATATTCAAAGCAACTCATTTCACCTACATTACCGTAATTACACCAACTTTGTCTGGACATAGCATGTGTGAAATGATAAGTGCTTTGTGTCAGCAGAATACCGTGAATATGACCACGACGGCTACGTATGTGGTGTCAAAGCTGTGCCGTAGATAGCAAGAGTGTAGAGAAATGATGAGTAATGGTGTTTGAAAAGTTAGGTTTCTCAAAGGTCTATAATGAAACAGCTAGTTTGGTCATTCTCTGCACTGGGAATGACAAAATGCGCAACTAGACTGAAGGTTATGGTAACCGGACCCAGACTGTTCCTTTAAAGAGGGCTGGGCTGGACTTTGAGTCAGTGTTTTTTTAGATTTACAACCTCTTCTGCTTGTTCATGTCAATACTAACAGTGCGCTTTCTCTCCTCTACAGTTTACATTTTCCTTTCCGCTAGCTGAAAACAAACCATACCAAAAGTATAAACACTCTGAATAGGAGCTTGAAATTCAAAATGGTTTCAACTTACATGAGTGAAATGGTTGCAGTGTCGGTGATAACCTTGACGTCTGCAAATGACTCGGGGACTTATCATGCATGTTAAGTGATAAAATGGGGGAAGTATAAATTTACCTCATCACTTAATCAGCATTTTATTATGTTTGAGCATGTTTATGACCTTTGGTTCCTGTTAATAAAGATGGCAGGAACATGACTAATATATGACTACACCTATTAGACTGTTATATCTCATTTATAATTTTTATAAACACCTTAGTTTTGAGTACAAACACATAACAGTTAGATATTTTCCATTCTTATTCAAATGCAGCATGCAGAAATGAAAACTACCATAAAAATGAAATTCATTTAAACATTGTTCTTTATTGAGGTATAACACTGTTCACTACGGACACAAATTGACCATGTTTCTTTATATTGACCTGTTTTCAAGTCAGTGTGTGTGTGTTTCTGTCAAAGCTCAAGCTCAATCTTGACATCCATTTTAGCCTTGTAGGGCTCCAGCAGGGGGCGTACTTCCTCAGATAGAAACCTAGCCACCTGAAGAGGATGAGAATAGAGCAGAAGAAAAAACTATTTTATACACCCATAAATGTGTGTCTATAGGGTCTACATTACATTTTATATGGACCTTTGGATTGACCTTAGCTGCAGTTTTAATGTTCAAGAAAAACCTGAGCAAAAATACATGTATGTATGTACATGTGCAATGTATA